>NW_028318542.1:0-301250 GCF_062004578.1 Staurois parvus | reverse complement strand
GGACTGGATGTCACTCCACTTCCTCAAACTCAACCTTTCTAAAACTGAGCTTCTAGTATTCCCCCCAGCCCACGACCCGCCCCCCATCTTCTCCATCAAGATCAACAACACTACCATCAATCCCACCCCTCACACCAGGGTACTAGGTGTAATCCTAGACTCCAATCTGTCCTTTCAGCCCCAGTTCCAATCACTGACAAACTCATGTAGACTTCACCTCTGCAACATCTCCAAGATACGACTGTTCTTAACCTCGGAAACCACTAAGCAACTTATTCACTCCCTTATTATATCAAGCCTTGACTACTGTAACTCCCTCCTCACTGGCCAACCTCATCGTAGGCTATCCCCACTCCAGTCCATCATGAATGCTGCTGCCAGACTCATTCACCTTACTAACCGCTCTGTATCTGACACCCCTCTCTGCCAATCCCTCCACTGGCTTCCAATTGCCCAACGGATAAAATTCAAAACACTAACACTGACATATAAAGCTGTTCATAACACTGCCCCTAACTACATCACCGACCTTGTCTCTAAATACCACCCAAACCGTACTCTCCGCTCCTCGCAAGACCTCCTATTCTCTAGCTCCCTTGTCTCCTCCTCCCATGCTTGTCTCCAGGATTTCTCAAGGGCTTCACCCATCCTCTGGAACTCCCTACCCCAAGCTATCAGGCTATCGCCTACTCTGCTCACTTTTAGGAGCACTCTTAAAACTCATCTCTTCAGGGAAGCCTACCCAGACCCCAGCTAACTACTGGAATCCCCTACTCCCCCTACCACTCCATCCCCCACAGCTAATTACCTCTTGTATCACTATCTCCTCCCTCCTAGATTGTAAGCTCCAAGGAGCAGGGCCCTCTAATCCCTCTTGTATTGAACTGTATTGTTACTGTACTGTCTCCCTCCATAATGTAAAGCACTGAACAAACTGTCGGCGCTATATAAGTCCTGTATAATAATAATAATAATCCCCTAAAGCATGTGCACATCACCCCCATACTCAAAAAACCCTCCCTGGACCGCACCGACCTGAACAACCTTAGACCCATCTCCCTGCTGCCATTTACTTCCAAGCTCCTTGAGCGCTTAGTCTACAATCGCCTAAGCGCCCACCTCACTGACAAAAACCTCCTTGATCCACTAGTCTGGCTTCCGTCCTCTACACTCCACCGAAACCGCCCTACTCAAAATCACTAATGACTTGCTAACCGCCAAAGCTAATGGCCACTACTCAGTCCTCCTACTCCTCGACCTTTCCGCGGCCTTCGACACAGTTGACCACCCCCTCCTCCTTAATAAACTACACTCCCTTGGCATCAGAAACTCCGCTCTCTCCTGGCTCTCCTCCTATCTATCCCAACGCTCCTTCAGCGTTACCTATAACGCTACCACTTCCCCCTCTCTCCCCCTTTCTGTTGGGGTCCCCCAAGGCTCTGTCCTCGGGCCCCTTCTCTTCTCCATCTACACCTCCTCCCTCGGCAAACTGATACACTCCCACGGCTTCATCTATCACCTGTACGCCGATCACACGCAAATTTACCTCTCCACCCCTCGCCTCACCCTTTCAGTCTCCGCCCGTATCACCCACCTACTGAACGACATATCAGACTGGATGTCGCTCCATTTGAACCTTTCCAAAACCGAGCTCCTAATTTTCCCCCCAGCCTGCGCACCCCCCCCCCCACCCTCTCCATCACGACCAACAACGCCACCATCAGTCCCACCCCGCAAGCGAAAGTCCTAGGTGTCACTCTAGACTCAAACCTGTCCTTCCAACCCCATGTCCAATCGTTGGCAAACTCATGCAGGCTCCACCTCCGCAACATCTCCAAAATACATACGTTCCTAACCCCAGACTCTACTAAACTACTCGTTCACTCCCTTATTATCTCACGTCTGGACTACTGCAACTCCCTTCTCACCAGGGGTGTCATCGTGGGCCACATCAGCATTTTGATTGCCCTTGAAGGGCTGGTTGTATATGTAAGACTAGATGTCCAGAGCACCCCATCCTCCTCTTACATCAGATGTCAAGAGTCCCCCACCCCCTCTTACATCACACTGCACCCCCCTTACCTTGTGCTGCTGCTGGGAAGAAACTGGAAGCGGAGCTGGGAAGCAGAAACATCTGCAGGAGGACCAGAGGAGGACTAAAGTCACCTGATGGAGTCTACTGAATGCTGAGACCCAGGGAGGCGGAAAGAAGGGGATGCTGCAACTGTACAGGGAGGCGCAGGAGTGGTAGCAGGAGTTCTGTCCTCTACTCTACTGCTGAGTCAGGGTGGGGGAGGCAGAGATGAGACTCATTGCAGCTGCACAGCCAAGCACAGGATTTGGGGGAGGAGTTCTGTCCTCCTTTCTGTGCCAACTGATAAGGCAAGACAAAGTGGAGGCAGAGATGGGTGGGGGTGCTGCAGCTGCAGGAGAGGTCAGACGTGAAATAACCTAGCGGCTGGATTCAGCCCCCAGGCCTTGTGTTTGACATGTGTGCCCTAGATAATAGAGGGGTTTAATATTTTGGGGTATTTTTCTTTCACTGTCCATAGTTCAGTTTTAAATTATGCCTCCATTTCAGATTTCAATAGTGGAGTTTTTCTTTATTTGTACGAATGTGTCTGAACAGTACCTTACAGAGTTTCATCCAATAATGTTTATATAATATTACGATCATTCATTTATTTTATGTTTTTTTTTAGTTACAGCCTTTGTTGTCTGTGTTATCATTGCCATTGTTACAAAAAAAAAAAAATGTTTTGGTAAGTATGAGAAATTTAAAAAAATGGTAACCTGCTTTATAAAAATAAAATCTGTTCATAAAAAAGTAGACATGTTGCCCATTGCACTCAGTTGTATTTGTTGTTTCTATTTTCCCTAACTTTGGTTGGCAAACAAATGTTACATCTTACGGTGTGCTATGGCCAGGAAAATAACTTTTCTTAGTTTTTCAATAAATCAGTTTCAAATGTCACTTTATGCAACAGACATACCATGTGAGATCCAGTCTGTATAGACAGTGTAGCAATTTGCTGACTGGACAAAATCTAAGACATAGGATCACAGTGTAAATTTAATCCAGTTTAGTGAGTTATAAAGGATGATCTTAGTTTCTTGAAGTGTAAAAAAGAAATTACTTAAAGTGTTACTAAACCCACAACAGTAAAATCAGTCTGTATATGCAGTAAAGCATGCTTGTTATACTCACTGTGGAACATAAGGAGTTGATCCTCTGCATTATGTAAAAAGGCTGTTTGATCCTGACTTCTCTGATCCTCCCCTTCTTCCAGTGTCCCCAACTTATCTCCTGTTAAGACATATCATGTGGAGTCACTCTGCACATGCTCAGTTTGGTGTGTATTGCTAGAGAGGATTTTTTCCTTGGGAAAGTTCATGTGATCAGCACAGGGCCAATCAGCACTGTCCAGAGAGAGATCAGGGGTTCTGCATCCTCCTAGAGCAGAAAGAAAACTCCTCTTACAAGCTTTAACCAGTGCTCTGCTAAACACGGATATAAGTCACAAGACTGTTCTAACTGCTGATGAGGTATTTAGCAGTTTATATTTACTAAAATAATTGAATTCCCATGTAGTGTGTACTGTGGGAGCCCCGATAGAGTGAATACAGGGTCCTGGGTTTAGTAACAGTTTGATCAGCCTGATTCAGCTAGGGTGGATGCTGAAATTAAAATCGACTTTTTCTCCCAAAACAGCAAAAGCGTACGTGCATGATTATTCATCAACACTGTATACCCATTTTTTTAAGTGAACTTACTGCTTCATTTTTTTACCTCCACTTTTTCCAAGGCGTTGGTCAAGCCAGTGCCTTCCAGCTGTTCCCTGTGAAGGCTACATCACTAGTGTCTTCTAGGGAGCTCTCATTAGTAAACCACAAGCTCTCGTGAGGTCTCAAGAAGTCTTGCAAGATCTTGGGGAAAAGTTAATTTATTTTTTTTCAGCTCCTGGGTTTTCATGTATGCCTTAGGTGATCTAGCATGGTTTGTGGTTGTTTATATATTGTCATGGTTTCAGCAGCAAAAGTGTTGCTAAAGCCATAAAAACAGTAAAGAGATATAAGCTGCTCAAAAAGCACATGTACGTAAATATTTGAAATGGTGCACTGGTATTTTCAGTATGGGGTGCCATGAAATTTAGAAATTTAGACATACTGAGGCAAGTGATTGTGCAATTCTTTGTGTTTGCAAGTGACAGTCTACGGATGCTGGTGGTTAAATAATAATGTGTGTAGGGGAGTAAGCCTGCTTTAACTTGGGCATGAGAAGACTAATAGCTATGGGCTGTATTAACCAATAGCAAAACAACAAGGGGCTAGAGTAGAACATAGAAAATGCAATAAAAAAGGAATAGGTTGCTCTGGCAGCACACCTGTCAGGACCCGGATCTGAACACAGGAGCTTTGCAGCATCTGGTAGTAGCTCTTCTTGCTGAGTCAACTGGAATGCTGGACAGTGCCCTGCCTGAGCCCTTGGACAACCTTACTATCTATCTTGTTTCTGGTGAACCTTGAACTCCTTACTCCTCCCATAAACTTTGAATATAAGCCATGTGTTTATACTTCCTGTTTGCCGAATATTGTGCTAATTCCAGCCAATAACGTGCTCCTTATGCTCCTGCTACCATCTGTAGCTTCACTACCACTCATTACTGATCTTTGGCTTGTTCCTCAACCACTCTTCTCCTTGATCCCAACCTGAAACCATGTGTTACCGACCTTTGGCTTGTTACTGACTATGTTTCTGCTTGATCCCTACCCGCTACATCTGCTACCGCACCTCAGCTTGCTCATATCCTGGTTGGGCAATCCTGAGAACCGCGATTTGGTACTAACACACATCAAAAGCCTTCTCCACTATCAGAAGCTCTGGTGAAGACAGGATAGTCTCTCTTCTCTTCCCTATACCCCTCTGCTCCTCCTAAACAACTGTACATTCTGCCCTCACTGCTTCCTTCGCCCCTCTACGGCACCCACCACCTCCTCCTAATACTCCACTCTCCCACTGACCCGAACACGTCCACTGGTAGACTTACACGCTCCTGCTCATCCCGCTCCCATGCCACTTTCTCACCTTTCTTCTCCTCCTAACCGTGGGGGACATTTCCCCGAATCCTGGCCCTCCACCACCTCGCTCACCCGCAAGGCACCCTCCCACTTCCACCTCCTGCCACAACCCTCTCAACCTAGTACCTGTCCCTCTGCTCCCCAAAACCACCCCCCGTTTTCGTGTGCACTCCTGAATGCCCGATCGGTGTGCAACAAGCTCACTGCCATCCACGACCTCTTTGTTTCCCGCTTCCTCAACCTCCTAGCATTCACGGAAACTAGGATTCAAGCCACTGACTCTACCTCCCCTGCAGCACTCTCCTACGGAGGTCTCATCTGGACCCACTCACCCAGACCCAACGGTCCTAAAGGTGGTGGGGTTGGTCTGCTCCTGTCACTACTGAGCACCTTCCAAGTCCTCCCAAACCCCCCCTCTCTATCCTTCTCCTCCTTCGAGGCCCACTGCATCCGACTATTCTCCCCAACCCCCCTGAGGATTGCTGTAATGTACCAGCCTCCTGGACCCGTATCCCACTTCCTTGATGACTTTTCTGCCTGGCTACCCTTCTTCCTCTCTTCTGAGCTACCCACCATCGTCCTTGGAGACTTCAACATCCCGGTCAACATCAACAACCCGGCCACATCCCAACTCCTCCACTTAACCTCCTCTTTTGCACTTGCACAGTGCATACAATCCACCACCCACTCCGACGGGAACACCCTAGATCTTGTCTTCTCCCATCGCTGCGCTCCCCACAACCTCACAAACACCCCCTTCCCTCTCTCTGACCACAACCTTATTACCTTCTCTGTCTCCTCATCTTCAAACGCCTACCCCTCCAAATCCCACACTATTACCAGCCGAAACCTACGTAACCTGGACCCTGCCCCCCTCCATTTTGCAGCCAATCAGCTTTATGACAGCATCCTTCCCCTGTCCTGCCCCGGCCTGGCCACGACTGCCTATAACAACTCGCTGTCATCCGCTCTTAATTCGCTAGCGCCTTTAACCACACGAAACATCAGACTCCAACCGCTCCAGCCCTGGCAGACTGATCACACCAAAACTCTCAAAGTCATGCGCTGGAGCGATTATGGCGCAAAACCAGATCCCAACTAGCATTCACCCGCTATAAATCCACCTTCCACTCCTACACCTCCTCCCTCCACGCTGCCAAACAAGCCTACTTCCTGGCCCTCATCAATACCCTCTCCTCCAATTCTCGCCGGCTCTTCTCTACCTTCAACTCTCTACTCTCTTCGCCCCCACCTCCACCCAGCACCTCACTCACCGCCCTCGAGATTGCCAATCACTTCAAAAACAAGATTGACACAATTCTCAGGGACATTGCCGCTGCGCAGACCTCCTCCCCACCTATCTCCCCTCACACAGCAACCCCCTCAACACCCCTCTCCCTCGGCCTCACCACTGTTCAGACCTCCGCCCCACCTAACATCCCTCACACTGAAGCCCCCTCAACACTCCACTCCTTCGACCTTGCTACCACCGAGAGATCACCAAGGTCTTCTCCAAAGCCTGCCTCCTTGACACTGTCCCCTCACAGCTCCTATGACCTCCCTCCTCCTCCATCTTACGCTCCCTCACCCACATATTTAATCTCTCCCTCTCTTCTGGTGCATTCCCCTCCCCTCTGAAGCACGCACACATCACTCCCATACTCAAAAAGCCCTCCCTGGACCCTACTGACCCGAACAACCTTATACCCATCTCCCTGCTGCCATTTACATCCAAACTCCTTGAGCGCTTAGTCTACAATCGCCTAAGCTCCCACCTCAACGACAACAACCTCCTCGACCCCCTACAGTCCAGCTTCCATCCCCTACACTCTACCAAAACTGCCTTACTTAAACTAACCCACGACCTGCTAGCCGCTAAAGCTAATGGCCACTATTCAGTGCTCATACTCCTTGACCTCTCCGTGGCTTTCGACACAGTCGACCACCCCCCCCTCCTCAAAAAACTACACTCCCTTGGCCTCAGAGACTCCGCTCTCTCCTGGCTCTCGTCCTACCTATCACAATGCTCCTTCAGCTTTACATACAACGCTACCACCTCCCCGTCACTCCCCCTCTCTGTCGGGGTCCCTCAAGGCTCGGTCCTCGGGCCCCTTCTCTTCTCCATCTACACCTCCTCCCTTGACCAACTGATACACTCCCATGGCTTCAACTACCTCCTCTATGCTGACGACACGCAAATCTATCTTTCGACCCCTCACCTCACCCCCTCAGTCTCCGCCTGAATTACTAGCCCACTGAATGGCATATCACATTGGATGTCGCTCCACTTCCTTAAACTGAACCTCTCCAAAACCGAGCTCCTAGTCGCCCCCCCAGCCCGCACACCCCCCCCCCCCACTGACTTCTCCATCACGTCCAACAATGCCACCATCAGGCCCACCCCACAAGCCAAAGTACTTGGTGTAATTCTTGACTCCAATATATCCTTCTAGCCCCAATCGCTAACGAACTTATGCCGACTCCACCTCTGCAACATCGCCAAAATAGGCCCATTCCTAACCCCATAAACCACTAAACAGCTCATCCACTCCCTCATCATATCACGACTCGATTACTGCAATGCCCTCCTCACTGGCCTCCCTGACCGCTGGCTATCCCCGCTTCAGTCGATCCTGAATACGGCAGCCATGCTCATCCACCTTACCAACCGCTCTGTTTCCACCACCCCCCTCTGCCAATCCCTCCACTAGTTCCCGATTGCCCAACGGATTAAATTCAAAATGCCAACACTGACGTACAAAGCTGTCCATAATATTGCCCATCTATATCTCCAACCTAATATCCAAATACCACCCAAAACGCACTCTCCGCTCCTCACAAGACCTCCTTCTCTCTAGCTCCCTAGTCTCCTCCTCCAATGCCCGCCTCCAGGACTTCTCCAGGGCATCACCCATCCTCTGGAACTCCCTACCCCAATCCATCAGACTATCACCTACTCTCCTTTCCTTTAGGCGCACCCTGAAAACCCACCTCTTCAGGGAAGCCTACCCTGCCCTCTGCTAACTGCCGATCTCCTCCTCTCTTCCCACCACTCCATCCCCCACAGCTTTTCCTCCCATTCCACTATCCCCTCCCTCCTAGATTGTAAGGTCCAAGGAGCAGGGCCCTCGAACCCCTCATGTATCGCACTGTATTGTCATTGTACTGTCTCAAGTATTGTCTCCCATTGTAATGTACAGCGCTGAGAGAACTATTGGTGCTATAGAAATACTGTATAATAATAATAATAATAGTGCTTAGACCCCACACCTCGGGTGAGCCCACAACACCCGTTAGGGGGAACTGCTCATGTACTTAACCAACTGGTTTCTGTGTGAGATTTTATACTGCTATAGCTACTGGCTTCTGAAGCTGACCCCTGACTTTGACAACACCCACTGTTTATTCAAAATGGTCTCTTGACAAATGTTTCTTGCATAAATATTCTTTAAGCTTTATGTGTGTAATCGGGTTTCTTCTGTTTATTTCAGAAAGATGTTGTAGGAAGTTTCATGAAACGTACTGTAAGTAGCATTTATTTCATAGTGTTTTTATACTGTTTATATGTCATTTTGTGCAACGTGTTTAGCAGCATCCTCAGCATTATACAATATCTTTATAACTAATCTCGGGGAAAATTAGATACAGGAATATTCTATACAGCTTTTGAAATGGTGACTGTATGCTTGGAGACCTCCTCATTGGCCCCTCTACTTGAGTCAAGACGCACTCTCTTTCTCATCTTTCTTCTTCCTTAAGAGACTGAGAATGCTTTCAACCAGAATATATGAATAATATATGAAAATACTCACCATTGGAAGCACAAAATTCAAGGTGAACATGCTGGGATTTGTAGATTCAAACTAGCTCTAGCACATGTATAAATGCTTCCTATGTATCATTAAAAAGCACTGCTGCTTCCTGTTTTTGCTGAAAAATTCTAAAGGTAGCCATGCATGGCTAAATGAGAGAAAATCAGTTGTTTTCCAATCCACGCTAAACAGCAAGGATCGAGGAGTCTCCATTGCAGACTATTGTATGCAGACAGTTGTTGAACCCATGGCTGTCTAAAAACCTGAACACCCAATCTAAAGTTTAGGTAATGTTAAGGTACTGAATCCGAACTCCAATGAAGTAAATATGTGCCAAATGTTAAAAACTAGTAGTACCCATTTAGGACAGTAACACCCATTTTCTAGGTTAATAGGCTAGAGATTGTTAAACAAATGGCATGAGAAGCTGAGCAGTGCTCTGGGGAACATGTTTCCTAGAAGAGGGTCTGATATAGATGTAAAAAAATGGCATGAGTCCTTCCTCTACTCTACTCTCTACTATATAAGACCCTTTTAGGTCTGTTGTGGATGTTAAGGGTGAACACCATGCAGAAATAAGGGGAAAAAATGAGCCCCCCTTCCCCCAATATACCATACAAAACCCTTATCAAAGTATGTAGCCTGGCTGGCCAAGAAAGGGGTTAGATGAGCATGCATCCCCCTCTTGAACCATACCAAGCTCCATGCTGTTAACATAGGGAGACATAAATAAAATAAATTAACTCCTGCGCTACCAGTGACCATAGTGTGCAATTAGCTTAAAATACCATGCACGATTAACTACAGCTGCTGCTAACACCGATTATGTTCCCCCAATAATAGCAAACTTAAATATCCTACTATATCTAACATAAGGGGACAACTTACCTGATGATATGGATTTAAACACACATTTACACCCCCCCCACACAGGTTGAGCTGGATGGACTGGCTCACGTAACAAAAAATGTCAAGTGTAAATAAATACACAAAGATAGTTTAAAAGTTCTTCAACAGATAAAAGTCAGATAATGTACATTCATTATCAGAATCACATTGTCCAACTACACTATATTGCCAAAAGCATTGGGACACCCCTTCAAATCATTGGATTCATATATTCTATACACCTCCATGGCCACAGGTGTTAAAAATCAAGCACCTAGGCATGCAGACTGCTTCTACAAATATGTGAAAGAATGGGTCGCTCTCAAGAGCTCAGTGAATCCAAGCGTGGTACCGTGATTGGTTGCCACCTGTGCAATAAGTCCATCCGTGACATTTTCTTGCTACTAAATATTCCTCGGTCAACTGTTAGTGGTATTATAACAAAGTGGAAGCAACTGGGAACAACAGCAACTCAGCCACCAAGTGGTAGGCCACGTAAAATGACAGAGCGGAGTCATGCTGAAGCGCACAGTGCACAGAAGTCGCCAAATGTCTGCAGAGTCAATTGCTAAAGATCTTCAAACTTCCTTTGGCCTTCAGATTAGCACAACGACAGTGCAGAGAGAGCTTCATGGTATTGGTTTCCATGGCTGAGCAGCTGCATCCAAGCCTTACATCACCAAGTGCAATGCAAAGAGTTGGATGCAGTAGTGTAAAGCATGCCACCACTGGACTCTAGAGTAGGACAATTTCATGCTCTCAACTTTGTGGGAACAGTTTGGGAATGGCCCCTTTCTGTTCCAACATGACTGAGCACTAGTGCTCAAAGCATAGTCCAAGACATGAATGAGTGAGTTTGGGGTGGAGGAACTTGACTGGCTTGCACTAGTCCTGACTTCAACCTGATAGAACACCTTTGGGATGAATTAAAGTGGGGACATCAGTGCCTGACCTCACAAGTGTGCTTTTGGAAGAATGGTCAAACATTCCCATAGACACCCTCTAAAACCTTATGGACAGCCTTCTCAGAAGAGTTGAAGCTGTTATAGCTGCAAAGAGGGTGCCAATGCAATATTGAACCCTACGGACTAAGCCTGGGATGCCATTAAAGTTCATGCGCATGTAAAGGCAGGCACCCCAATACTTTTGGCAATACAATCGTGTACAATCGTGGCCAAAATTTTTGAGAATGATACAAATATTAATTTTCACAAAGTCTGCTGCCGCAGTTTTTATGATGGCAATTTGCATATACTCCAGAATGTTATGAAGAGTAATCAGATGAATTGCAAAGCCCCTCTTTGCCATGAAAATGAACTTAATCCCAAAAAAACATTTCCACTGCATTTCAGCCCTGCCACAAAACGACCAGCTGACATCATGTCAGTGATTCTCTTGTAAACACAGGTGTCAGTGTTGACGAGGACAAGGCTGGTGATCACCCTGTCAAGCTGACTGAATTATAATAACAGACTGGTAGCTTGAAATGGAGGGAGATACTTGAAATCATTGTTCTTCCTCTGTTAACATGGTTACCTGCAAGGAAACACGTGCAGTCATCATTGCTTTGCACAAAAAGGGATTCATTTGCAAGGATATTGCTGCTACTAGGATTGCACCTAAATCAACCATTTATCAGATCATCAAGAACTTCAAGGAGAGAGGTTCAACTATTGTGAAGAAAGCTTCAGGGCACCTGAGAAAGTTCAGCAAGCACCAGGACCATCTCCTAAAGTTGATTCAGCTGGGGGATTGGACACCACCAGTGCAGAGCTTGCTCAGGAATGGCAGCAGGCAGGTGTGAGTGTATCTGCACGCACAGTGAGGCGAAGACTTTTGGAGGATGACCTGCTGTCAAGAAGGGGAGCAAAGAAGTCACTTCTCTCCAGGAAAAATATCACGGACAGAGGATTGGACTGCTGAGGACTGGGGTAAAGTAATTTTCTCTGAATCCCCTTTACGATTGTTTGGGGCATCTAGACAAAACCTTGTTCAGAGAAGAAAAGGTGAGCGCTACCATCAGTCCTGTGTCATGCCAACACTAAAGCATCCTGAGACCATTGTGTGGGGTTGCTTCTCAGCCAAGGGAGTGGGCACACTCACAATTTTGCCTAAGAACACAGTCATAAATATAGAATGGTACAAAAACATCCTCCAACAGCAACGTCTCCCAACCAGCCAAGAACAGTTTGGTGACAAACAATGCCTTTTCAAGCATGATGGAGCACCTTGCCATAAGGCAAAAGTGATAACCAAGTAGCTTGGGGAACAAAACATCCAAATTTTGGGTCCATGGCCAGGAAACTCCCCAGACCTCAATCTCATTTAGAACTTGGTGGTCAATCCTCAAGAGGCTGGGGAACAAAATAAAAAACCCCAACAAATTCTGACAAACTCCAAGCATTGATTATGCAAGAATGGGCTCAGAAGTTGATCGACAGCATGCCGGGGTGAATTTCAGAGGTCTTGAAAAAGAAGGGTCAAGGCTGAAAATACTGAACTTAATGTAATTGTCAAAAGCCGTTGGCACGTATGAAATGCTTGTAATTATGCTTCAGTATACCATAGTAACACCTGACAAAAAGATCTAAAAACACTGAAGCATCAGACTTTGTGAAAATTAATATTTGTGTAATTTTCAAAACTTTTTGCCATGGCTATATATACTCACCACGCCTGCCTGCAAAAAAAAAAAGAATACCATCTGAATGATAATTTCGGTGGATGACAGCTGTTATAAACAAAGGGGCATTGTCTTCCTGAGTGACATAATTTACCATATATGGTCAATGAATTCACTGGGATATGACAGATTCAACCTTAAGCTCATCTCTACAATTCAAACGAGAAAAGTTGATTTGTGGTTGCTTGCATCTTAAGCAGTTAGTACTATTTTCCCATTATATGCAATCATATAGGGGTTACGCATTTAGTTTGATGAATAATATATAATTGTATTGATGGGTAGACTAGGGGTTTGGGACACACAGATGTCCTCCCACACCTTATCAGTAAGAGGAGGAATTAACAGCTACCAATTACTTCTAAATTTGATTGGTAACCTCCTTCTTTAATATGGATTAAGTAGGATTAAAGTGATACTAAAGGCTTAATTTAAAAAACAAAAAAACCAACACATCATACTTACCTGCACTCTGCAGTGGTTTTGCAAAGAGCATCCCCAATCCTTCTCTTCTTGGGTTCCCCACAGGCTCTCCTGGCCCCTCCCTCCTGTCGGGTGCCCCCCAGCAAGCAGCTTGCTATGGGGGCACCCACTGCTCCGTGAGTCCATTTACACACGGAGCTGCAACTTGGCCCTACCCCTCTCTTTTACATTGGCTGACTGGCTGTGAATCTCAGCCAATGAGGAGAGGGAGTCCCGTGATAGCCAAGACTCCAGTGCTGGATCGAGAGGGGGCTTAGGTGGCTATTAGGGAGGACTGGGGGAGCTGCTGTACAGAGAAGGTTTTTTAGAATGCATGAAGTTAAAAAACCTTGAGCCTTTACAATCACTTTAAGTAAGAGTACACAGTCAACATAAGACGTTTCTCTTTTTGTCATTGGTGAAATTGGGTAGTCAGACTATGTCGTGGTTGTAAATATTGGTTAAAGAAGGTTTTGGGCAGATCAATATTTCTTTTTTTCTAACTGTATTATTTTTTTCAAAGCCAAAGTAATTTATAGACCAAGTGCCCAAAACGAAGCCGAAGCCGAAGCTGGAGGTGTTGTGATCCAAATGTGATGAAAGCCCAAGAAAGAGAAAACCATGTGAACAATTCTGTCTGAATAGACTTCAGTTATTTGGGGGTTTATTTTATTCCTACTGATCAAAAATAAAATAATTATAATTTGGCACTGAAATTTTGCTTTTATATGTGTGTTACTAATAATAACAACTCATATTGAAATTACCAAAAATATGTAAAACTTATAATCACAAATATATAGATAATAAAGGTGCAGCGCTATTAAAAAAAATATAGTGAAATATCAACATATACTCAATCTTTAAGAGTATACAAATAATGACATTAGATCATATTGTTCATCTAAGATAAATTCGATGTTCAATCTAATGTCCAAAAACACGAGAGGATGTGATGTGCGAATTCTGCCGGGTCTCCTTTGCCAATAAGGATAAGTGATCCAAAGGTGAACAGGAAATAAATTAAATGCGCACTCACCAGAAGTGCGTTTAAAATACGCATGAAAGAAGTTTCCTCTCTCATCAGGTGCATCTAGGTCCTCCGCACTCAGGTCAAGCTGCGCTCCCTGGTCCTCACTAGTCATCCATCATGGCCAGGTTCCCTAGTTCCTCAGACACTCATGCAGCTCTGGGGTCCCTCTTTAAACTTGATACTGCGAAAGGGTGGCGCTCATAAAGAGCCCAATAAGGGACATCACATAGCGTGATACTGCATAAAAGCACTTTATTCCAGAAGCATCGGTAAAAACATAAGTAAAAAGTACTGACCGCAATGATTTCAGAATAGCCACCAGCGGTGGCTTAGATGTCCAGATGCTGTAGCCCCACTGACGCGTTTCGTGCTATGCACGTCCTCAAAGGGTACAGGGCTTACAGCAGGGACATCTTCTCACTCCTATAAAAATACTAAAATACTGGGCAGCAAGCGAATAAAGAGAAGGGGGGAAATACCTTTATAAAAACCTGTATACCCCTATGCAAGGCTATTTACCAACCAACTGCATATATGAAATATGCTATGCCCACCCTTTTACACATATACAGTGGAGCAAAAAAGTATTTGGTTAGCCACCAATTGTGCAAGTTTTCCCACTTAAAAAGATGAGAGAGGCCTCTAATTGGCATCATAGGTAGACCTCAACTATGAGAGACAAAATGAGAAAAAAAAATCCAGACAATCACATTGGCTGATTTGGAAAGAATTTATTTGCCAATTATGGTGGAAAATAAGTATTTGGTCACCTACAAACAAGCAAGATTTCTGGCTCTCACAGACCTGTACCTTCTTCTTTAAGAGGCTCCTCTGTCCTGCACTCATTACCTGTATCAATGGCACCTGTTTGAACTTGTTATCAGTATAAAAGACACCTGTCCACAACCTCAAACAGTCACACTCCAAACTCCACTATGGTGAAGACCAAAGAGCTGTCGAAGGACACCAGAAACAAAATTGTAGACCTGCACCAGGCTGGGAAGACTGAATCTGCAATAGGCAAGCAGCTTGGTGTGAACAAATCAATTGTGGGAGCAATAATTAGAAAATGGAAGACATACAAGACCACTGATAATCTCCCTCGATCTGGGGCTCCATGCAAGATCTCACCCCATGGGGTCAAAATGATCACAAGAACGGTGAGCAAAAATCCCAGGACCACATGGGGGGACCTAGTGAATGACCTGCAGAGAGCTGGGACCAACATAACAAAGGCTACCATCAATAACACACTACGCCGCCAGGGATTCAGATCCTGCAGTGCCAGACGTGTCCCCCTGCTTAAGCCAGTACATGTCCGGGCCCGTCTGAAGTTTGCTAGAGAGCATTGGGATTGGGAGAATGTCATATGGTCAGATGCAACCAAAATAGAACTGTTTGGTAGAAACACAACTTGTCGTGTTTGGAGGAGAGAGAATGCTGAGTTGCATCCAAAGAACACCATACCTACTGTGTAGCATGGGGGTGGCAACATCATGCTTTGGGGCTGTTTCTCTGCAAAGGGACCAGGACGACTGATCCATGTACAGGACAGAATGAATGGGGCCATGTATCGTGAGATTTTGAGTGCAAACCTACTTCCATCAGCAAGGGCATTGAAGATGAAACATGGCTGGGTCTTTCAACATGACAATGATCCCAAACATATTACCCGGGCAACCAAGGAGTGGCTTCGTAAGAAGCATTTCAAGGTCCTGGAGTGGCCTAGCCAGTCTCCAGATCTCAACCCCATAGAAAACCTTTGGAGGGAGTTGAAAGTCCGTGTTGCCCAGCGACAGCCCCAAAACATCACTGCTCTAGAGGAGATCTGCATGGAGGAATGGGCCAACATACCAACAACAGTGTGTGCCAACCTTGTGAAGACTTACAGGAAATGTTTGACCTCTGTCATTGCCAACAAAGGATATATAACAAAGTATTGAGATGAACTTTTGATATTCTCCAAATACTTATTTTCCACCATAATTTGCAAATAAATTCTTTCCAAATCAGCCAATGTGATTGTCTGGATTTTGTTTTCTTATTTTGTCTCTCATAGTTGAGGTCTACCTATGATGCCAATTACAGGCCTCTCTCATCTTTTTAAGTGGGAGAACTTGCACAATTGGTGGCTGAGTAAATATTTTTTTGCCCCACTGTACATAAACTATATTTCATAGTCACGTATAAAATATGTGTAAATTTAAAAGGAAAACTTACTTAGATGAGTATATCATCTTGAAATTAATATATATACCCATGATATGACATCAATATTATGGATGTCTGGTTCTGCGCAAACTGTATGTCAATAAAAACAAAACATGAATAGCAACCATATCAGAACAATGAAATAATTAATAGTATAAAACGTACGGTCACTAAAAATCTTGGGGTCAGTAAAAATATATAGGCAATATAAGAATACATGAGAGTACAAAGTCAAATCATGCGTGATAGAAACCTCTTGTAAACATATACACGAAATATTAAGAAAGAAAAGCATCTTAATAAATATAGGAATATTCCATAAAATTGCGATGACGAGAAAATTAAAATATAAAATATAAGACGATAATATAGCAAAAAATCTATCAAAGAAAATCGATATAAATAAAATTCGATGTAAGAGAACATTGAATTTTGAACATCATAGAATATATTTGTAATCCTATAAAATCACTAAATGGCTCCCCAAAAAAGGGGATTAAAAATCTGTCGATTAGACATAAAAAATTTATATAAAAAATAAATATGTACATCGAAAAAATGTGTTGTAGAATTATATTGTAAAATACACAAAACGTACATTCAAACTCATAAGTGTGTATAAATTGAAAAGTTCTAGCTGTTGTCTATAAAACAATTCAAATCAAATTACTTTAATTAATTATTAATTTACTGACCCCAAGATTTTTAGTGACCGTACGTTTTATACTATTAATTATTTCATTGTTCTGATATGGTTGCTATTAATGTTTTGTTTTTATTGACATACAGTTTGCGCAGAACCAGACATCCATAATATTGATGTCATATCATGGGTATATATATTAATTTCAAGATGATATACTCATCTAAGTAAGTTTTCCTTTTAAATTTACACATATTTTATACGTGACTATGAAATATAGTTTATGTATATGTGTAAAAGGGTGGGCATAGCATATTTCATATATGCAGTTGGTTGGTAAATAGCCTTGCATAGGGGTATACAGGTTTTTATAAAGGTATTTCCCCCCTTCTCTTTATTCGCTTGCTGCCCAGTATTTTAGTATTTTTAAGGATTATCATCCTGTGGTTTTATATACCACTATTTTTAAGCCATAAATGGATCCTTTTGCCGAACCAAAAGAGCAATGTAAGAGCTCCCTTTCTCTCCAATAAAATGGCGCCGCTATACACAAGCTATGAGACAAAAGAGGGAACATTGCTAGCAATTGTGATCCACGGCAAAATGGCGTCAGCGTACTGCGCATGCGCCGGTTGCCGGCAAAATGGCGGGCGCAATAAGCGCGATTGCCATTCTGAGATATAAATAGGAGTGAGAAGATGTCCCTGCTGTAAGCCCTGTACCCTTTGAGGACGTGCATAGCACGAAACGCGTCAGGGGGGCTACAGCATCTGGACATCTAAGCCACCGCTGGTGGCTATTCTGAAATCATTGCGGTCAGTACTTTTTACTTATGTTTTTACCGATGCTTCTGGAATAAAGTGCTTTTATGCAGTATCACGCTATGTGATGTCCCTTATTGGGCTCTTTATGAGCGCCACCCTTTCGCAGTATCAAGTTTAAGGAGGGACCCCAGAGGTGCATGAGTGTCTGAGGAACTAGGGAACCTGGCCATGATGGATGACTAGTGAGGACCAGGGAGCGCAGCTTGACTTGAGTGCGGAGGACCTAGATGCACCTGATGAGAGAGGAAACTTCTTTCATGCGTATTTTAAACGCACTTCTGGTGAGTGCGCATTTAATTTATTTCCTGTTCACCTTTGGATCACTTATCCTTATTGGCAAAGGAGACCCGGCAGAATTCGCACATCACATCCTCTCGTGTTTTTGGACATTAGATTGAACATCAAATTTATCTTAGATGAACAATATGATCTAATGTCATTATATGTATACTCTTAAAGATTGAGTATATGTTGATATTTCACTATATTTTTTTTAATAGCGCTGCACCTTTATTATCTATATATTGTCTTGGAAGGTTATGTTGGTTACCTTTTTTGGTGTTCTAGCGGCTTGTACCAAATTTTCATTAAGGTAAGCACTCGCTACACAACTTATATCTTATAATCACAAATAACTTATAATCCTATGTGCACTAGTTCTGTGTTCAAGTTTAAATAAGAAATGAAAAATAATATATCAGGAGCAAAAAAAATCCACTAAGTGAAAAAGTTCAACATGCAAGAGATCATATTAAGAGACCTGTCACTACTTTGGGGACCCTGATTTAAAGAGGGGGGCTCTGGGGGACCCTAATGTAAGGTAGGGCTGTGGGTACCCTGTTGTAAGGGGAGATTTTGGGGACCCTAATGAAAATGTGGTCTCTGATGTAAGGGCGAACTCTGGGGACCATGATTTAAGAAGGGGGACCTCTGGGGACCCTGACGTAAGGGGAGGAACTCTGAGGAGTCTTATTTAAGGAGAGAGGACTCTGGGGATCCTGATGTAAGAGGAGATGACTCTGGGGACATTGATGAAAGTAGGGGGGAATCTGGGGATCCTGATGTAAAGGGAAGAACTTGGGAACCCTAATGAAAGAGGTAAAGTCTTATGTAAGGGAGTCAGGCCCAGGCCTAAACCTGTGTAAGAGGCCCCAAATTTCTGATGGCTGTCCTGTTCCCTACACACTGCGCTGATGTCCTTCATACCACTGCAGGATTAGATGATGTTAGCTGGAGAAGAAACCGTCTTCTGCAAACTTCAGCCAATCCGCGAAGAAGAGGTATCCTGTTAATGAGGTGCTGTACAAGCTGCGTGCAACACCACTTCCTCTTAGCTATCCAAGTCAGTCTCCACAAGGAGTTGTTGGCAAGAAGGTGAGAAAGCATCCTTGCACAGGCTGCATTTCAAGCCTTCATTCTTTGGGGTGGGAAGGGGAGGGGTGCAAGTAGCTGGTCTTGCCTAGGGCACAAAGTCTAGTACTGGCCCTGGATATGTGGTCTGCCTATTAGAGTACACATGTGGGCTACAATATGGACTCATATCAGAGAACCTAGAGGTATCAAATTTGTAGACATATAAAAATGATATCCCCACTGGATAGGATGCAATTAAACAAGAGAACTTTCAAAAAAAGAAATGCGATGAGTTTATGATCTGAAATAATCCCCCCCCCCCCCCGGTTTAAATGTAGATTAGGATTGTTTCACATATAACAGGTATTGCTGATACCAAACTATGGTTATAGGAGTGGTCTGGCAGGTGACACCCTCCTGTGATTTCTTGAATAGAAATGATGTTATTATAGGTAACATCTAGTGGAGACCAATAATAGGTTATCTTCCACTTAATTTAGGGGATAGTTTTTTTATGTACTTTTTTATATATAGATATTTTATATATAAATATTGGATATTTTGTCTATTACTTAGAATACGTGTTTTTTACATAATATTGGAGACTATGATGTTCTCATTTTAAAGATGAAGTATGTTGATTATAACTATATACATATGGTATACTTACCTTCATCTAATATCTGTATTTTGTATGGTTAATTGGTGATACTTTTATCATATGGTTTATATGTTCTATTGGTTGCTTGTAATGCTGACATTTTTTGTGAAGGATATATATTATTATTATTATACAGAATTTATAGAGCGCCAACAGTTTGTGCAGCATATCTGATGCTGGCAATTATGTATTTGTGAGAAGCGCACAATGTTATATTGTGTAGCACTCACATATACAGTATATACCAAAGTGTTGTATGATGTTATAGTATTTTTATGTACCGTATATATTTTTTGTGTAACTTTGGGTAACAATAGTTGAATATTTACCAATAATGTGTAATATTGAGCGGTTTTGATCCAGACACTGCTTGTAATTTAGAGCGTGGTTCGGACTACCATTGGATAATGTCAGCATTGCTTCCATTTAGAATATTCTAATAGTTTATATGCTTCATATGTATACTGGATTTGGTTCATATGGTACTAGTTACAGATGAACTGCTATGTAGATTATGTGAGAAATATTGTTTTCTGTGTGTTATTATCTATATTATGGATGCTAGTATTGTTTATGGATTTTATTAATATTGGTTTGCCATCTGTATGGGGGTGTGTCCGTGTTGGGCCTTGTCAGTGCAAGCAGCCCCTGATGATGTCCCATAGGAGAAAATGTGTTGGGTAGATGTTGTTTCACTGACTGATGTTATACACTGCTGCCTCTGATCTGAGCAGCAGCATTGTGAGTGTGAGTGTGATTTTATGCTGGCTTTAAAATATTTTGAGTACTTGATTATAAATGTTTTAACAGAAATGACACTATGAGGCCATTTCTCTTCTTTTTCTTTTAATGGAAAGCTTAACTTCAATATTATGGTGTATTAAAGGTTGGGCGATCTCATCCCATGATTAAAGGGTATAGCCGCTAGTAGCGGAGCACATTTTTTGGGAAATCAGTTCTGCAACCACCCATGGTGGAGATCAGAACTGTCCTTACCATAGAAATTATACCTCAGACTATTGAGGTTTATGATCTGGTGAGTGTGTATTCCCCCTATTACAGGTAACAGGACTCACAATAAGAAGATCTGTTGTACAATGGACTTTTTTCATTTAATGGATTTGTTGTACTTGATGTTTTGTTTTTTATTTTTTTTTCATATTATTTTCAAACTTGATCAAAGAACTAGTTCACATAGGATTATAAATTATTTGTGATTATAAATTTTATATAGTTTTGGTAATTTCAGCACACGGTGTTATTACGTTGTTACACGCTTATACAATAATTTGGTGCTGCAGTTTTGGTTTTATCATTTTAAAAGGGATTATCGGTCCCCTTTGCAAGCAGCTTAAATATATTTTACAACTAGCGTGGACATATTGTTTGTTGAAAATGAAAAAAAAATGTTTAAAAAAAAACCCACAAGTGGGGATGTTTAAAAACTTAAGAATGTCAGCAGGAGCAACTTATGTAACGTTATAATAAGCTTTCATCTTAGCTGATGTGTTAAACAAAAACTAGGAAACAGCTAGTTTGCCCTTTCAGTCTGTGATTAGCAATACAGGATAAACTGTCCATAGAGCAGTAGTCTGAGCTGGAACAGGAGCTTAACTTGGAACTACTGTTAGATCCATATATGTTTGGACACAGGCACAATTTTTTTTTCAGGTATTGACCAAATTATGTTCAAGCTATAGTTATATAATGGATTTGGGCTGAAAGTGCACACTCTCAGGTTTCATTTGAGGGTATGTGCATCCAAATTGGAGGACGGATTTAGGAATTACAGCTCTTAAGAGTAGCCATCCCCCCTTTTTCAAGGGACCAAAAGGAATTGGAAAATTCAATCAAAAGCTGTTTCATGGCCAGGTGTGGGCTACTCCTTTGTTATATCTTCATCTATGAAGCAGGTAAAAGGTCTGGAGTTGATTCTAAGTGTGGTATTTGCATTTGAAATCTATTGCTGTGAACCTACATCATGCGTTCAAAGGAGCTGTCCATGCAAGTGAAACAGGCCATTGTAAGGTTTCAAAAACAAAACAAATCCATCAAAGATCGCCACAACATTAGGAGTGGCCAAATCAACAGTTTGGTACATTCTGAGGAAAGAAGAACGCACTGGTGAGTTCAGCAACATAAAAAGACATGGACGTCCACGGAAGACAACAGTGGTCGATGATCGCAGGATCCTCTCTATGGTAAAGAAAACCCCGTTCACAACATCCAGACAAGTGAAGGACACTCTCCAGGAGGTGGGGGTATCATTGTCAAAGTCTACAATCAAGAGAAGACTTCACGAGAGAAAATACAGAGGATTCACCACAAGGTGCAAACCATTCATAAGCCTGAAGAATAGAAAAGCCAGATTAGACGTTGCCAAAAATCATCTAAAAAAGCCAGACTAGTTCTGGAAAAGCATTGTCAGGGACCCCAGATCTTCCCACGATTGCGCACGGGTCTGCGCATGCGCAGACCCGTGCGCGTTATGCCCGGCCGCACTAGCGTGCGAGCATTGGGACCTGGGCACCCGCAACGGCATCCTGTATCCTGTGTTCCTGAATTAGATTGCTTTGTTGCCGACCATGCCTGACCTTGATTTGCTGATTGTCTCCTGCTCTGATCCTTGGCTTGTCTGACCATTCTCCTGTCTAATCCTGCACGTTTTGATCTCCTGTTACCGAACCCGGCTTGTGACCAGTTTATCCTTCTGTCTTCTGCTACCGACCTGGCCTGCCCGACTTTGCTCTTTCTACCTCCTTTCATCAGGCTCTCACCTGCTATATACCTTCGGCAAGTGCTTCTACTACAGCTGGGTGCACCTGGTTTTGGCCTGCTCCAAGACCTGGTTTTGGCCTGCTCCAAGTCCATCCCACTGTCAGGGATCGCGGCGGCAAGTAACTCCGCGCATGCACGGAGCACCAATCCATGCGATCCGGCGGACACTGAGACCTGTACGGTGGCGGGCGCGCATGTGCACTCGCGATCGCGGCCGCTCGCCCGGCACCAATAGCAGGGCAGGGCGCACTATTTAAACCTGCCCTGCACTTACACTCATTGCCGTATGGTCTTATTCCCGTGTTCCTGTATTCCTGCTGTTTGAGATTCGTTGCTGACTTGCCTGGACCTGACATCTGCTGACTTCTCCTGCTCTGACCCCTGGCTAGATTTGACCTCTCTTCTGGATATCCCTACTTGATCTGAACTACTGGTACCGACACCGGCGAGTTACCTGACTATTCTTCTGCCTGCTGCCTTGTACTACGCTAACCCCACTGTTGCTGACCCGGCCCGTTGACCACGCTTACTACTCTGCCATCCATCCATCCCGCTCGGATCCAGTCTTCCACCTCTTCACGTCAGGCTCTCTACCTGCATATACCTCTGGCGGATCCCTCTACCACGGACGGGGTACTCAGGGGTCGCGATCTGGTCCTTGTCTGCTCCAAGCCCATCCCCACCATCAGGGGCCCTGGTGAACAAGCAGACAGGGGCTTAGACTCCGCGCCCTGGGGAACCCTGTCCCGTGGACTGCTAGAGGCCCCGCTAGGTGGTTCCTAACACCCACCATCAGGGGCCCTGGTGAACAAGCAGGTTGGGGCTTAGATTCCGCGCCTTGGGGAATTCCGGTTTGTGGAATGCTAGAGGCTACCGCCAGCAGGTCCATAACAAGCATTCTTTGGACAGATGAAACTAAAATTAATCTGTACCAAAATGGCGGGAAGAAAAAAGTATGGAGAAGGCTTGAAACAGCTGATGATCCAATGCACACTACATCATCTGTAAAACATGGTAGAGGCAGTGTGATGGCATGGGCTTGCATGGCTTCCAGTGGCACTGGGTCATTGGTGTTTATTGATGATGTGACAGAAGACAGAAGCAGCAGGATTCTGCAATGTTTAGAGATATACTGTCAGCCCAGATTCAGCCAAATGTAGCAAAGTTGATTGGACAGCGCTTCACAATACAGATGGACAATGATCCAAAACACACTGCAAAAGCAACCCAGGAGCTTTTGAAGGAAAAAAAGTAGAATATTCTGCAATGGCCGAGTCAATCACTTGATCTCAACCCAATTGAGCATTCATTTCATTTGCTGAAGGCAAAACTAAAGGCAGAAAGACCCACAAACAAAGAACTGAAGACAGCTGCAGTTAGAGCCTGGCAAAGCATCAGAAAGGAGGAAACCCAGTCTTTGGTAATGTCCATGGGTTCCAAACTTCAGGCAGTCATTGCCAATAAAGGATTCTCAAGAAAATATTAAAAATGAACATTTTGCTTATGATTATATTCAATTGTCCAATTACTTTTGGTCCCTTGAAAGAAAGGGGGATGGCTACTCTTAAGAGCTGTAATTCCTAAACCCTTCCTCCAATTTGGATGTACATATCCTCAAATTAAACCTGAGAGTGTGCACTTTCAGCCCATACCCATTATATAACTATAGCTTGAATATGTTTTGGTAAATACCTGAAAAAAACTAAAATTGTGCCTGTATCCAAATATACATGTACCTAAATGTATATGGATTTAATGCTGATCGTTCAAAAACCAATAAAGCATAATATTTCATGGAGGTAACTCAGCTTTAGGAAGAAAATTAAAGTATGTGTAAACCCTCAACTTGTAAAATAACCCATTCAGTTTAAAATAGAAATGAAAGGCAAAACAATTGTGCATACAAATAAAAACCATTATCAATACCATTTTTATCCTTAATGTCAAGAGTGTGTAAATGCTGCTGTTCTTTGATAACTGCTAGTCTTATTCCAGCAGCCTGGTTTTAGCTATGATGCGTTCCTGTCTGTCTGTCCACCTGCAAGGTAATTGATGTGGCCATTCTCTGGGAGGAAAGCAAACCTACAGTCAGGTCCATAAATATTGGGACATCGACACAATTCTAACATTTTTGGCTATATACACCACCACAATGGATTTGAAATGAAACAAACAAGATGTTCTTTAACTGCAGACTCTCCGATTTAATTTGAGGGTATTTACATCCAAATCAGGTGAACGGTGTAGGAATTTCAACAGTTTGCATATGTGCCTCTCACTTGTTAAGGGACCAAAAGTAATGGGACAGAATAATAATCATAAATCAAACTTTCACTTTTTAATACTTGGTTGCAAATCCTTTGCAGTCAATTACAGCCTGAAGTCTGGAACGCATAGACATCACCAGATGTTGGGTTTCATCCCTGGTGATGCTCTGCCAGGCCTCTACTGCAACTGTCTTCAGTTCCTGCTTGTTCTTGGGGCAGTTTCCCTTCAGTTTTGTCTTCAGCAAGTGAAATGCATGCTCAATCGGATTCAGGTCAGGTGATTGACTTGGCCATTGCATAACATTCCACTTCTTTCCCTTAAAAAACTCTTTGGTTGCTTTTGCAGTATGCTTTGGGTCATTGTCCATCTGCACTGTGATGCGGCGTCCAATGAGTTGTGAAGCATTTGGCTGAATATGAGCAGATAATATTGCCCAAAACACTTCAGAATTCATCCTGCTGCTTTTGTCAGCAGTCACATCATCAATAAATACAGAGAACCAGTTCCATTGGCAGCCATACATGCCCACGCCATGACACTACCACCACCATGCTTCACTGATGAGGTGGTATGCTTAGGATCATGAGCAGTTCCTTTCCTTCTCCATACTCTTCTCTTCCCATCACTCTGGTACAAGTTGATCTCGGTCTCATCTGTCTATAGGATGTTGTTCCCGAACTGTGAAGGCTTTTTTAGATGTCGTTTGGCAAGCTCTAATCTGGCCTTCCTGTTTTTGAGGCTCACCAATGGTTTACATCTTGCAGTGAACCCTCTGTATTCACTCTGGTGAAGTCTTCTCTTGATTGTTGATGTCAGGGACCCCAGGCTTTACCGTGGCACTCGAATCTGCGCATGCGCGGTATGCCAAGGCGCACTAGCGTGCGGGCACTAGGACCTGGGCGACGGCAACGGCAGTCGCGCATGCGCACTCGCGATCGCGGACGTGCGCCTGGCACCAATGAGAGTGCAGGGCGCCCTATTTAAACAGGCTCTGAGTATGCTCAAATTGCCGTATGGTATTTTCCTGTTATCCTGCGTCCTGAGAGATTGCCTTGTTGCCGAGCCTAATCCGTTGACTGTCTCCTGCTCTGATCCCCGGCTTGTCTGACCATTCTCCTGTCTTATCCTGTACGTTGACCACCTGTTGCTAAACCTGGCCTGTGACCCGTTTATCCTTCTGCCTGCCGCTTGTACCATTCTGCCTCCGTTACCGACCTGGCCTGTCTGACTTCGCTCACTCTACCTCCTCACATCAGGCTCTCACCTGCTACCTACCACCGGCAAGTGTCTCTACCACGGCTGGTTGCACCCAGGGGCCGCAACCTGGTTTCGGCTTGCTCCAAGTCCATCCCCACCATCAGGGGCTCTGGTGAACAAGCAGGTTGGAGCTTAGATTCCGCGCCCTGGGGAATCCCGGTCTGTGGGACGCTAGAGGATACTACCGGTCGGTCCCTAACAGTTGACTTTGACACACATACACCTACCTCCTGGAGAGTGTTCTTGATCTGGCCAACTGTTGTGAACGGTGTTTTCTTCACCAGGGAAAGAATTCTTCGGTCATCCAGCACAGTTGTTTTCTGTGGTCTTCTGGGTCTTTTGGTGTTGCTGAGCTCACCGGTGCGTTCCTTCTTTTTAAGAATGTTCCAAACAGTTGTTTTGGCCACGCCTAATGTTTTTGCTATCTCTCTGATGGGTTTGTTTTGTTTTTTCAGCCTAATGATGGCTTGCTTCACTGATAGTGACAGCTCTTTGGATCTCATCTTGAGAGTTGACAGCAACAGATTCAAATAGCACACTTGAAATGAACTCTGGACCTTTTATCTGCTCATTGTAATTGGGATAATGAGGGAATAACACACAGCTGGCCATGGAACAGCTAAGAAGCCAATTGTCCCATTACTTTTGGTCCCTTAACAAGTGGGAGGCACATATGCAAACTGTTGTAATTCCTACACCGTTCACCTGATTTGGATGTAAATACCCTCAAATTAAAGCTGAGAGTCTGCAGTTAAAGCACATCTTGTTCGTTTCATTTCAAATCCATTGTGGTGGTGTATAGAACCAAAAATGTTAGAATTGTGTCGATGTCCCAATATTTATGGACCTGACTGTAATTTAAGCCAGCCAAGCCTGAAGTCTCATGCTTGTGAAAGCACTGGTTACATGTGTCCAAGCTCCCTGTTTGTCTGCCCTGCTCTACTAGTTTGGATTCCCTCGTTGATCACCTCAGGTCAGATATCTACCAATCTCTGACTTCTTCCTGCCTTTTGACTACGGATTTGACCCTAACTATTCGAAACCTTGCCTGCCTTGTACCTGGACTGTTGTTGAACCACTCTGCCTGTTTTCCAACCACAAGTTCCTGTTTGCTGTGCTCAGATTGCACCTGCCCCAGCATGGTAGTCAGGCACTATAGCATTGTGTATAAGTCCTGGGGGCAACCGAGTACCGGTAGGCCTGCTTGTCTTATGGGAAAGGGGGCTGCTATAGGTGAAAAACACAGAAGCTAGTTATAGTGTCTGACCACTTGCGTTAGGGGTAAGCTGACTCTTTTTTTATAAGTGACCACATTTTTCAGCTGCATACGGAGCTCAGAGAGCTGAGGGAGGAGAAATAGAAGTACACTGGTCTTTCCATTGAATGTGCAGGGGGCATGTTAGCACCAGTCTGATCGTTGGAGGAGAGCAGGCTGAGTTCACAGCACAGCTAGAAAACTGACCACGCAGTGCTTTCATGCCTAGTGTGGTCAGTTTTTAATAGGAAAGCAGAGGGACTGGCAGGGACAGCAGCATTTTCACACAAAGTAAACAATACAAAGAGAACAGGATACATTTTCATACAAGTACATGATATAGCAGGCACATATCACGAATATGAAATGTTGGGTTTACATATTCTTTAATAGCTGGGGCTAGGTTAAAGAGTGGGATAGGTAATTTTAGTTTTTAGATTAAAGTATATCTTTAGCCAAAACCGTTTCTTGATTGGAACCCTGTTTTTCTTTTGCTGTCTGTGGCCTGTTGAGAAGGTTCCCTCTAACTTCCTGTCCAAAATTCATAACAGGAAGTGGGTTTTGGCAGTACTCACACCGGAACTGGTCTAAGTGTACTGTGTCGGGTCTACTTGTCCTCGATCCCTAAGGAAGTGATCCCGAGTACACTTACATCATCAATATGTGACTGTTTCTAATGTGTGAAGGAAATTTCCCTGCCATAATATACTCTTTAGGCAGAGATCTGTACCTATTTTCTGTGCAGTTCAGCAGTCTTGAATTGATGCCCTGCCACAGTTCACTACCTGTTCCCATACCGTGCATACTGTAATTTGTAGACATTTTGAGTGTAACTTTGTGCAACCACTATTGGTAAAACCATGTGGCCTAAAAAAGTATGATGTCTCACATATCAAGCAGTTCACATCATAAGTATGTTTATTATAATAAAACCAAATGAAATCCAAATGATTGAAAAACATCTGTAATGATAAGTACAAATGTTAGTTTAATATATAGTAGCACCCTAAATGTACCAAACCTGTACTAACTGCCATTTTTGGTCTAACAAAAAATAAATATAGTCTGATGTTGCTGGCAATAATGTTCAATACCAGAAAAAGTGTTGGCCCTTATACAGTATGGACATATTATAGGGTAAGGGACATAATAGTTGTTAAAAGGAAGTCTCATTTAATTATTTTATCACAGTGTCAAAGTAGACGTGTCTAGCTATGCAGTTGGTCAGGATGTCCCCTCACTTCATGGTCACCCGGCTGGTAAGGAGATTGCTTCATTGTTGCCTGGCCCTTGTCCTCAGTGTCAAGCATTTTCCATAGTTCACTGTGTACACACCAAAAAGCACTCTGTGGCTCCACGATGTGGTGTATGGTGTGATCAAGTGGTTACCATCTGGAGAGTTGAGTGAAAAATGCATTTTAGAATAAGAAAGAGCATATTTTTTTACTTGTGCAACATCTTGTGACCACATTTTCACAGAGAGAACTAGAATAAGGAAACCAGTAGTGGAGCAACATGTGGTAATATGTATTTGGAAACTGGCCACAAATGTGGATCTCAGGACCATCTCCCATTTATTTGGAAGTGGCCACTCTACTTCAGTCACAATAGCCAATGACACTGCCTCTGTAACTGTAAAAATCTACTTTCTTTCTACATCAGGACACCCTCTGAAAGTTAACTCTAGATCATCATTCAAGGGTCATGAGACCAATGGGGTTTCCCACAATGGACAGGGGCTATAGATGGGACTGATTTTGGAATTTTACCTCCACTAGTTAGCCCTGAAGACTGCAACTGTAAAGGTTTCTACTCCATCATCTTTACTTTTGGGATATCAATGTGGGTTGACCCACCATAATTTACAATGCAAGAGTTTTTGGCAATTCATCTTTATATAGAAAAGGCCAAAGTAGTGCACTCTTCAGTGTGACAGAGAGGTTTGCTGGAGTAGATGTGTTGTTGGTGATTTTGAAGAATGCGGCATATACACTGCTGCCATGGTTGATGAAACCATACCCTGAAAACAGAGAAACAACCCTTCTTAGAAGACTTTCTACAAACAACTCAGTAAGGCAGGAGGAGGAGTGTTGAGAGGGCATGTCGCCATCGATAGGGAAGATGCATGTTGAAGAAGTATGATTGTCAAATTGACAGCATCAACACCATCACCATCACCATCACAGTTTCCTCCGTTAGTCACAATTAGAAAGACTAGAAAGTTTGTGATTGCATTCCTCTTGAAAATAACATCATGTCAAACCTTTTGACATTTGTTTGTTTTTTAGAGGAGCGCTTTTGAGGTACCACTTGCTACTCTGGTTCCATATTTGCTGGATGTTGAGGTGCTGCAGAGGTGGGTGTGTCAGGATTATGCCTCACCTACGTAAGACGGTTCGGCCTTCTTCTATGGATGACACCATGGTAGTGATCCCATTGTGGATTTTGGAAAGTGTTGCAGGGTATTTCCACTTCTGCGGAATATTGTTGTTTCTCAGTGCTTTGGTAATGGTTGTGAGGTTGTGCCGTCATTGGAGGGTATGCCTGGACAAGTCTGGTAGTAGTTGAAGAGTTATGTATTGGTCAGGTAGATACTTAACTTTGCTAAAGGAGGTCAGTAAGAGTTCATTAATAGGGTAAAAGTGTACCCTCAGGATAACATCTTGGGGCACTTCAGCCACTAAAAAGGAAGGTTTGGGTACCCTGTGTATTCTGTCAATTGTGAGGTCTTGTAATGATAAAGTGGGAGACAGGGAGGCGAACAAGGTCCGGACAAATTGCTGTAGTTGTGGGGCAGGTACAGATTCTAGAATGCCTCTGATTTTTATGTTGTTTCTCCTGGATCTGTCTTATAAGTCAGCAGTCTTGTCTTTAAGCCAATTTATTTCCTCACTTTGTGTATTGTGGGCATAAAGTGTTGAATGAAGTGGAGTAGTCACCAGTGGTCTGATCTACATGATCTATTCTGTCTCCCAATAAATGCACCTCTGCCTGGCATTTGACTACTTGATCTGAGTGTAATGAAGCTCTTAGTGATAGCATCATTTCTTTCAGCATCGTGTCTGATATGGGTTTCCCTGTGGCAGGGAATGCGGCTATGGGATCCACATTACTTAATGGGTTATCAGCTTTAGATGTCAGAGGCCCACTCACCACCCTCTCCAGGCCCCACTGTTCTCTATGTGGGGAGTCCCTTCTGGGTTTAGATTTCACTGGACTTTGGGTGGAAGGGCTGGACACACTGGAGAATGATCTGCTGTGTGCCGCTGGGTGTGCGGTACTTTAATGGGGCGAGTTGTGGCCTAGTGCAGATGATTCGGCCTTATTGTTCTACAGTGAGTAACAGGCGCCGCTGCCATTTTGTTGGATACCTCGTGGGATAGATGGGAAGAATCCTGGCATCTTCCGCGGTTGTTGCAGTTCTTTTCTTCACTGCAGCATAGCGTGGGTCTCCCTGAGGTTGCAGGAACTGCGTGGGATCATTTAGGTGGTAAGGAGGCTCTGATGTGAGTGGATTCCACCGGTGGCTGAGAGGATCTCCTGGATTAGGCATCCATCTTGGATCTCGATTGCCACGCCCTCCCCTGCAAGGCAGCAAAGGCAAAGTGGGCTACACGCATACGACTATTTTTCCACAGCCAGCAAATGTTAAGGAAAGCTATGTAGCTTTTTGCAGCAAAAAGATTGCAGGTCCTTCACTAGGACCTGACCCACCCTTCATTAGCAAATCAATGTGTTTACAGGTCAACATCTATAGGATACATCTCCTTGCTAGTTGTGTGGTGAGAGGGGATGTCCTGACCAATCACATAGTTTGTCTTTCACAGCATATAGGAAGATAGGACAAAGTATACTGTGTCCACTTGGTGACAAATAAAGAATTGTGACTTCTCCTTTAAAGTGCTTCAAAAGTAAAAAAAACTCTGTTCTTTACAGAACACATCCACTCCAGTGTACATATGCAATGTTAAAACAGTTCACATATATAGTAAAACATAGAGGCAGCATAGCTGTATCTTTGCCTATTCTCTATGGGATAAACAATGCAGCCTTGAGCATGGGCCTAATAAACAATCAAAGATGATGTCTCATCCAATATGTATTTAACATTATAAGCAGATTGTTAAACATACTGAACAACCTCTGTGAAGAGAGACGGACTTGTCTAAATGTAGACATTTTTTGTAAAAACTGTGTTGCATGTTTATCACAACTTGAACATTACAGATTGTGCTTCTGTTGCCAATAACTTTTATATTTCATTCTTCTCAGAACAGTGTGGTCCTTGTTTTTTTTTTTACAGTCAAAACACGGCACAATATAATCCTGTGCTTCCATTACTCAAATGTGATATACAGTAACTAAAGGCAACTTTTTTGTCGGATTGTGACAAAGTGGTGAAAAACTAGAACCGTTGTCTTGTATTTATAGCTCTCTACGTATGTTCCTATTACTCTCTAGAAATGTCACAATTACCAATGTTAACATTTTAACAGGAATAGAGCTTCTAGTGGGATTGCTTGCTCCCGTGACAAGAGGGAAGGTCATTCACTTTGGAAAGTGATCCTCTTACTTTTTGTTGAGATTTCAAGACAGGAAGCATAGAGAAATAGCCATGATGATATACATATAGAAAAAAAGTAACATTGCCTCTGCTATATAACAAATAGACTTTAGCTATAAAAACTCATCACATCCACTTCCATGGTGAAAAGTATAAGTAACACACATACAAGCTAAGAACAATAGTTTACAATATTGCAATATATTGCTGTTAGTGTCCCCATTAAGTTATTCTGCTCTTTTGATCTGTTTTGGTCACCACTGTTATTGGAACTCAAATGAAAGGAGATAGCGAAATGCTGGAAATGCTGAGCTGCCAGTGGAACAGCAACAAAGGGGCAATAATGATCCAATGAGGACACCATGATATCAGTTTGTTCTTCATTTTCACTAACACCCTGTTTGTCTCTTGGAGTTCCTCTCTCAGTTTTTTTAAGAAAACACATGTGGTTCTACTCACAAACTAACTGAATCACAAGGTTGTGTAATCACAGAATTCCAACAGTAACATTAGGCGGACCTGAGGACTCTGAGAAAGAGGGTATGTCTCTTGAAATGCCTTAGTACTTGCTTCTGCCATGGAGTATTGCCCAGGTTTGCCTATTAAAAGACTGATAAGCACGTTAGCCACTGGTCTTTCACACTTTAGCGCTGACATTGTGTATTCGTGTTCCTCCAAGTAACAGGAAAAGTGCAGCGCAAAAACAAACAGTCCCAAACAGAAGGTATAGCTATTTCAGTCCATATAAAACAAGGACCACCAGTGCAGAAAATCCAGTGCAAATACGGACCACCCATAAGTATAAAAAAGAGTGATGAATCATACATTTGGTAATTAGCTTATGCCAATGAAGAAGGTGCTAGATCCCATCATCCAAAGACACTCTTGGCTGCTCACCTTATAAGTATGACCCCTGAGCTAACAGGCAGGTCATACAACATTTTCTCATAAGGGTAGGAACTTCCAAGGGCACCTGTGCTGGTCTGGACAAACAATTCCTCCGATGTATGGTAATACCAAATATAATAAAAAATCAAAATGAATAGTGCTCTCTGCTATAGATAATAAAACTTTACTGAAATAAAAGCACACTCACAAGTAGTAGCATTTGCGTCCAAGTGCAAGAAAATTCTGAAGGGCCCTCTGCACACTGGTATATACCCTTTCAAGCAGATTTTGCAATAAATAGGGATATTTAGTTCACACATATTGCAATACATGTTTAAGCTGGCCAACTGCGTTAAAGCAATCCCTCTATGGCCAGTCCTACTCTGCCCTGCCTACGCAAATGCTACTGTGGACACAATGCTAGCAGAGGGGAAAAGACAAAGTGGGGGAGAGCTACCAGGTTCAGGTCTGGCTACTGACCCAACAATACAACAAATAAGAGATCCCTGTGCTCAAATCCCAACAGCTAGTGCATGCATTTATCCATCAGGTGCTAAAGGGGTGCAACCACATATTAACACTAGAAATTCTGAAGGACCCTTTGCACACTGGTATATACCCTTTCAAGCAGACTTTGCAAAAAATACGGACATTTAGTTCACACATATTGCAATACATGCTTAAGCTGGCCAAATATCCCTATTTATTGCAAAGTCTGCTTCAAAGGGTATATACCAGTGTGCAGAGGGCCCTTCAGAATTTCTAGTGTTAATATGTGGTTACACCACTTTAGCACCTGATGGATAAATGCATGCACTAGCTGTTGTGATTTGAGCACAGGTATATCTTGCTTGTTTCAAGTGCAAGAAAAAGCACTTGTGTACAAACACCATCAGAGACAAAGTCACAAGATGGGTGACCAGTGACGTCAGCGGGCATGACTCCTTCTCTTGTACATGTTACGTCTTGGGCGGGACTTCATCAGCGGGGATGGAGCCAAGCTACCACCTGCAAATATACCCAGTGCTGCCGTTGTGGAGACCACGATGCCAGACAGTAAAGTAATAAACCAATAAAAAACATATCAGATGGCAGAAACTGCTCATCAGAAAACATAGCATTTATAAAATAATTTGAAAAAAAAAAAAATCTTGCCTAAATCTCTGTGAAACCAGAAGTGGCACTATACGACCCCCAAGGAAGCAGAAACTGATAAAAGCACCTATGGAGACACAAATAAATCTAAATAAAATCATAATAAAATATGAATGACATGCTGAAAGACCTCCACAGCCATCTCATAACAGACTTAAAATAAAATAAAATAAAAAAATTTCACAACATTGATAACCGCTAATGATCAGAAATTTAAATCAAATTCAACATTCAAGCCAGCAGGGGCGAGAACCTTCATCTCATATATCCAGAACGATTGTCTGATAAAATCCCCTCCTCCCCGCCAATGTGCCCCTAGGGTCCCTGTTATGACATAGCCAAAAATGTTTAGAAACACTATGTGTTTTGAGTCCAAATATTTTTAACATGTTCTCCCAGTCTAATATGTAGGGATGTAGATGTCCTCCTAATATATTGTAGACCACAGTCACACTCCAGCATATTGACTACTCCCTATGTGCTGCATGTGATCAAATCATGTATTTTATCATTCGTTCTAGTAACTGTAGATACAAATTCATTTCATTTCTTATTATTGATTTTAGAATGTTTACAAGCTGTGCAACATCCACAGGCATAAAACCCAGACAAAAAAGATAATAACCTATTCTTGTTTTGTAAAGGGTGACCTACTACTCCTTGTGCTATTAAATTTCTAAGGAGCTTTCCTATAGATGAATTGCAGATGGGTAGGAAGATCAGGACCCAACGCTTTGTTTTTTTTCAATATATCCCAGTGTTTAACAATAATCTTCTCCAGTTTTCAGTATTGTACATTATAATCAAGAGTCATTTTAAACTCGTTAGAGGTTGTACTTCTAGAGGTTTGGAAACTAGAAACTAAAACACTCCTATCCATAACCCTGACCTTGTCAATCTCATTATCTATAACCAATTTGGAATAGCCTTTTTGCTGAAATCTGGTTGCTAGAACCTGGGATTGTGATTAAAAATCCTCTACTGATGAACAATTCCATCTAAGACGTATAAATTGAGCAGCTGTCAAAGGGAATATACCCATTATGATCAGTAGGTTTGAAATAATTAGGGGTCATAAATTGTCCATTTTCTTTATAGATTTCAAGATTTAAAAAGACCATAAAGTTGAGGTCGGTATTCCAAGTCAAAGTAATATTTTTATTATTATTCAGTCTATGCATAAATACTTTCAAGCTAGCCATTTCACATTCCCAAACCATAAAGAGGTCATCAATATAACTTTTATAACATACTAACTGGGTAGGGCGATCCCCGAATATTACTTCCTCCTCCCAGTGTGCCATGAAAAGGTTGGCAACGTTGGGAGCAAAATGGGCGCCCACAGCTACTCCCCGTACTTGTAAGAAATATTGTTGATAGTACCAAAAGTAGTTCTTACAAAGACAAAATTCCAGACAATCCAAAAGATACCTCCTATGTTTCCTAGTCATGCCGGAACTTGATAGAGCCCAAATGACAGAGGTTAAAGCATCCTCATGACTAATGATTGTATATAACGAGCTGACATCCGCAGTAATTACTATACTTGACAGAGTGCTCACTAAAGTATCAAAGATCTGTATGATTTGTTTAGTGTCATTCAAGAAAGCACAGGTGTCTGATACCAAGCATGCAAAAGTCAATATACTGGCCTAATCGGGCAGAAACAGATTCAATGCTGTTAACAATAGGTCTACCAAGAGGGCATTTAGTATTTTTATGGATTTTGGGCGAGAAGTATATAATCGGTGTCCTACAAGATAAGGGATCCAAGAAAAGCGCCTCTTTATTATTTAAGATCTTTTTCTTCTTGAATATTATAATCAGTTTATGTAATTCCTCTTTGTATTGTACTACAGGATTATTTCTCAATACCTGATATGTTTCTGTGTCCCCCAATAGGCAATTCATCTCTTTCTTGTAGTACAATTTGCTCATAAAGACTAAACCACCACCTTTGTCCGCCGGGCAGACAATGACATTTTTTTTATTCTCTAATGCCTTAATTCCTCTTTTAATGGAAACAGGGTCCCTCGCCCTCTTACTTTTAAGACCATCCAGGTCGCTAACAACCATATTTTTAAAAACCTCAGCATGTTTGTAATCCAAGTTGGGAGGATTAAAAGTGGACTTGTTCTAAAGATTAGAGTGCGTCCCCTCAAAAGAGGGCAACACCCGACTACCTGGATTCGCTAAGAAATATTTTTTAATATCAAGTGTTCTCACAAATTTCTGAATATTAATATAAGTCTGAAATGTATTCATATTGCGAACAGGGGTGAATTTTAGACCTTTATGAAGAACTAGTATTTCATCATCGGTAAAACAGTTCCCCTAAATTGTAAATCCCAGTACCTAACGGGGTCTTTTTTTCTTAATTCTTCTCCCTGCCCTTCTTCCTCTGGTTCTCTTTTTTTCCCCTTTGGCCACTTGCAACCGGTGTTAATGGTGGTGCTTCCCCTCTCAGGGCTCTCTGCCCCCCTAAAAAATTCCTCCCAGACATTTGTCCTTGGTCCTGTAATAGAGAATATCTGTTGTAGGTGGCATTTGATTATTCCCTCGATAAAGAAAACCTCCCCTCTTAGGCAAAAACTCCTCAAGGACCCATTCCTAAAGTGCCAAGGGTCCTCATCCCAACGAGGGGGTATATGATAGGAATTCCCCTGATGGGGAGGCCTATAAGAAGAGCAGAAATGGGGTTTCATTGGACCTGTCAGGAATGGACTGGCCAGCAATGGTGGGACTCACCTGCCTTTTGATCTGCAGTACCAGGGCTGGCCAGCGGGTGCTCCCAGCAATCAGAGACTCAACCTTTCAGCCAGCTAACACCTGGAACTGATGATACTGGTGTATTTAAGGGATGGCCAGACTTGCAGACTCTGCCTTGGTGTGTGTTTGTCCTGGGCCCTGTATCTGTCCTGCATCCTGTTTCTGTTCCTTTGCTACCTGTTCTGATCCCTGGCTTGTGACCCTGACCATCCCTCTGCCTTACCCTCTGTACTACGCTGCTTGCTACCTGTTCTGATCCCTGGCTTGTGACCCTGACCATTCTCCCCTTGCTCCCCCTGTACCTACCTGCCCAATTGATATTGACTCGGCCTGCCTGACGACGCTTGCTTGTATGTACTGTTATCTGTGGGTGGTTTGGTTGGGTTTGTTTGCACTGTATTATGTTTAGTATTGCACTGCGTTTATGTTTGTATTGTTAGTGTTAATAAATTACATTGTTAATCACATATCTGAAGTCTGCGTTTCCCTGCGTCAGTCACACACCTCTGGTCATACCTGGGAGCCCTGACATTACACCAAGGCCAATCCTGACCAGAAGTGGCTGCACAGGGAAGCCATCTTGGCTTGTTGATGGGAAGGATGGATCTGGATGAGGTTGCGTATTTATATCTGCTAGTGTTTGATGACAGGGAGTATGCTTATCAAACTCTGAAGGAGTATACCCGGGATGAACTGCTAGAATGTATACGGCTCGCTCATGTTCTAGTAGATCAGGGCACAGAGTTCTCTGAGGTGCAGCCTTTGATTGAGGTTTGTGCAGAGTTGGTTTCATCTGGTTCCCCCGAATGCAGAGATGAATTTTTGCCACCATTTAGTGCAGACCAGGTAGAGTCCCTGGTGTGGTTATTAGAGGATGATGTGGGTTACTTTCTGGAGCGTTATTCCACATGTTCACCACAGACACTAAGAGATTGTATAAACGCAGTGCAGTCATTGACCAGACAGGCTTTGTGTAAGCTCAGCTTTGTTCAACCCATACTGCAGACATGGACAGACTTGTTGCACCCAGCCTCAGTCAGCTTACAAAGACCCAGTCCTGCTTCTAACTCTACTCCTGTATTCCCAACAGCTCCTCCAGTTACAGCCCAGTATACTTGGCTATCTACCGCATGTCAGTACCCTGTTCCCACTCGCTGCACCTATCCTGCCTTTAACCCTGTAAAAAAGCCCTCTGTAGCAACTGCTCCCTCTCCTGTTCCATCCTCCAGTTCTTCTCTGTCTCCAGCTGCTCCATTCGTTTGCAGACCTGCGTTTACTTGCAGTGCTCCAGTAGTTAAAACCAGAAAAAAGCGAAAATTCTTTCCAACCAATACCATCCTGCCAGTATCCAAACCGGTGAGCCTGCCTTCCGTGGTTCAGCCTGAAGCCTCTACTCAGCCTGAAGCCTCTACTCAGCCTGAAGCCTCTACTCGGCCTGATGCCTGTACTCGGCCTGATGCCTGTACTCGGCCTGATGCCTGTACGCAGCCTGATGCCTCTCTTCAGCCTGATGCCGGTACGCAGCCTGATGCCTCTCTTCAGCCTGATGCCTCTACTCGGCCTGATGCCTCTACTCGGCCTGATGCCTCTACTCGGCCTGATGCCTCTACTCGGCCTGAAGCCTCTACTCGGCCTGAAGCCTCTACTCGGCCTGAAGCCTCTACTCAGCCGGACGCCGGCATTCAGCCTGATGCCTCTACCCAGCATGATGAACTGATCCAGCCTGACGATCCTATTAGGCCAGTTGACTCGATGCCCGCTGTTGATCCAGATGATCCGGTACCTGATCCGGTGCCCGCTGTCGTGCCAATTGACTCAGAGCCCGCTGTCGTACCTGGTGACTCGGTGCCCACTGCCTTGCCAGATGACGCGGTGCCCGCTGGCGAGCCAAATGACCTGATGCCTGGTGACCCAGTGCCCGCTGTCATACCTGGTGACCCGATGCCCGCTGTCGAGCCAAACGATCCAATGCCTGGTGACCCGGAGCCCACTGCCTTGCCAGATGACGCGGTGCCCGCTGGCAAGCCAAATGACCTGATGCCTGGTGACCCAGTGCCCGCTGTCATACCTGGTGACCCGATGCCTGCTGTCGAGCCAGACAATCCGGTACCTGATGACCCGGTGCCCGCTGTCGAGCCAAATGACCTGATGCCTGGTGACCCGATGCCCGCTGTCCAGCCAGACGATTCAATGTCTGCCCCAGTGCCCGCGGTCATGCCAGTTGACTCGGAACCCACTGCCTTGCCAGATGACGCGGTGCTCGCTGTCAAGCCAAATGACTTGATGCCTGGTGACCCGATGCCCGCTGTCCAGTCAGACGATCCAATGTCTGAGCCAGTGCCCGCGGTCATACCAGTTGACTCGGAGCCCACTGCCTTGCCAGATGACGCGGTGCCCGCGGTCGAGCCAAATGACCTGATGCCTGGTGACCCGATGCCCGCTGTCCGGTCAGACGATCCAATGTCTGACCCAGTGCCCGCGGTCATACCAGTTGACTCGGAGCCCACTGCCTTGCCAGGTGACACGGTGCCCGCTGTCGAGCCAAATGACCTGATGCCTGGTGACCCGATGCCCGCTGTCCAGCCAGACGATCCAATGTCTGACCTAGTGCCAGCGGTCATGCCAGTTGACTCGGAGCCCACTGTCGTGCCTGGTGACTCGGTGCCCGCTGCTCCGCCTGGGGGTCCGAGACCTGTCGCTCCGCCTGGGGGTCCAGCGCCCGCCGCTCCACCTGGGGGTCCGGCGCCCGCCGCCCCGCCTGGGGGCCCGAGACCTGTCGCTCCGCCTGAGGGCCCGAGACCTGTCGCACCGCCTGGGGGTCCGGCGCCCGCCGCTCCGCCTGAGGGCCCGAGACCTGTCGCTCCACCTGGGGGTCCGGCGCCCGCCGCTCCGCCTGAGGGCCCGAGACCTGTCGCTCCACCTGGGGGTCCGGCGCCCGCCGCTCCGCCTGAGGGCCCGAGACCTGTCGCTCCACCTGGGGGTCCGGCGCCCGCCGCTCCGCCTGAGGGCCCGAGACCTGTCGCTCCACCTGGGGGTCCGGCGCCCGCCGCCCCGCCTGGGGGCCCGATGCCTGTCGCCCCGCCTGGGGGCCCGATGCCTGTCGCCCCGCCTGGGGGTCCGATGCCTGTCGCCCCGCCTGGGGGCCCGAGGCCTGTCGCTCCATCTGGGGGTCCGGCACCCGCCGCTCCGCCTGAGGGCCCGAGACCTGTAGTTCCGCCCGGGGGCCCGAGGCCTGTCGCCCCGCCCGGGGGCCCGAGGCCTGTCGCCCCGCCCGGGGGCCCGGTGCCTGCCCCGGTGCCTGCCGCTCCGCCTGGTAGCCCGATGTGCCTCTGCCCGGGGTCCTGCCCGATGTGCCTCTGCCCGGAGTCCTGCCCGATGTGCCTCTGCCCGGAGTCCAGCCCGATGTGCCTCTGCCCGGTGTGCCTCTGCCCGGCGTCCAGCCCGATGTGCCTCTGCCCGGAGTCCAGCCCGATGTGCCTCTGCCCGGAGTCCAGCCCGATGTGCCTCTGCCCGGAGTCCAGCCCGATGTGCCTCTGCCCGGAGTCCAGCCCGATGTGCCTCTGCCCGGAGTCCAGCCCGATGTGCCTCTGCCCGGAGTCCAGCCCGATGTGCCTCTGCCCGGAGTCCAGCCCGATGTGCCTCTGCCCGGAGTCCAGCCCGGTGTGCCTCTGCCCGGTGTGGCTCTGCCCGGTGTGCCTCTGCCCGGTGTGGCTCTGCCCGGTGTGCCTCTGCCCGGAGTCCAGCCCGATGTGCCTCTGCCCGGTGTACCGCTGCCCGGAGTCCTGCCCGGTGTGCCAGTCTTTGATATCCCGCCAGTTACCAGACCCGGGCGGTGGAACATTTTTCCCAGCTAGGACTGTTTGGAGCGTCCTGAGGCCGCTCCTTGAGGGGGGGTACTGTCAGGAATGGACTGGCCAGCAATGGTGGGACTCACCTGCCTTTTGATCTGCAGTACCAGGGCTGGCCAGCGGGTGCTCCCAGCAATCAGAGACTCAACCTTTCAGCCAGCTAACACCTGGAACTGATGATACTGGTGTATTTAAGGGATGGCCAGACTTGCAGACTCTGCCTTGGTGTGTGTTTGTCCTGGGCCCTGTATCTGTCCTGCATCCTGTTTCTGTTCCTTTGCTACCTGTTCTGATCCCTGGCTTGTGACCCTGACCATCCCTCTGCCTTACCCTCTGTACTACGCTGCTTGCTACCTGTTCTGATCCCTGGCTTGTGACCCTGACCATTCTCCGCTTGCTCCCCCTGTACCTACCTGCCCAATTGATATTGACTCGGCCTGCCTGACGACGCTTGCTTGTATGTACTGTTATCTGTGGGTGGTTGGTTGGGTTTGTTTGCACTGTATTATGTTTAGTATTGCACTGCGTTTATGTTTGTATTGTTAGTGTTAATAAATTACATTGTTAATCACATATCTGAAGTCTGCGTTTCCCTGCTTCAGTCACACACCTCTGGTCATACCTGGGAGCCCTGACAGGACCATAGGCCCCATGCATTTGTTCCCTCTGACCTCGAAAGGGAGGAGCCTTATAAACACCCCGTTTAATCTTAGTTGAATGCATACCATTATTATATTGGTTGCTGTTAGGATAAGGGGAAGCATGAAATGAAGTGGGTACAGATGAACCTTCCAACGAAGTTGGTATATGGATGTTGGGCACATTCTGATTATCAACAATATTACTCTGCCACTTATATATCTCATTTTTATTAAAATCATTATAATCCCTTACAAAACTTTTCCTTTTCTTTTCTTGTGCCTCCTTATTCCATTTAATAAGCTTAGTTTTAAGATCCCCTGATAATTTGATAAATTCCTGATTATCCTTAAATGGTTCAATCTAATCTTTAATATATTTTATCTGTGTCTCTAATTACCGCATCTTCCTTTGTTTATGTTTGAGCAAAATATCCATCAACTCCAACCCTTTTTGGTTGAAAAATTCACACCATTCATGGATGCATGATCCACTAACTCATCCACATTGATTTATTACTTTATTTAGTTCCGGTGTCTGGCGCCCTGGTCTCCATGGCGGCAGCACTGGGTATATGCATGTGCCTGTGGTAGCGTGGCTCCATCCCCGCTGACGAAGTCCCACCCAGGATGTAACGCATACGGGAGCAGGAGTAGAGGAGAGAGCCCTGATCTGCTCTGCCTCCACTGTACCTGGCCACACTTCAGTCACAGCTTCTGAGAAGAGGGTGTGTGGGGAAATTGTATCCAGATCAGCCAGAAGCTCTGTGATGCTTCTGAATGTGGCAGTCAGCTGGGGACCAACCATGTGTGCCTTTCCTTTCCCCTTCCCTTTCCTTTCCTTTCCTTCCTCCATCCCCTACCTTCCTTCATTCCTCTCTCCCCTTCATTCCTTCCATTCCCTTCCTTTCTTCCTCCCCTCAACTCCTTTCCTTCCTTCCCTCTCTCATTCCTTCCCTCCCTCCTTCCTTTCTTCCTCCCTGCCTTTTTTTTCCTTCCTTCCTTCATTCCTTCCTTCCTTCCCTTCCCTTCTTTTCCTTCATCAATTTTCTTCATTCCTTCCTCCTACCATTCCCTCACCTTTCTTCCTTGCATTCTCTCTCCCTCCCTCCCTTCCTTCCTTTCTTCCTCCATCCATTTCCTTCCTCCCTGTCAGGAATGGACTTGCCAGTGGTGGTGGGACTCACCTGCCTTGTGGGCTGCAGTACCAGGGCTGGCCAGCGGGTGCTCTCAGCAACCAGAGGCTCACTACTGCAATGAGCCATCACCTGAAGCTGATTACAGCAGGTGTATTTAAATAATGGCCAGGCCTGTGATCAGGGCCTTGGTGTATGTTTCCCATGAGCCCCTGTACCTGCATCCTGTCTGCTTCCTGCCTGATCCTGATTCTGCATGAACTCTGCCTGTCCTGACCTCGGCTATTCCTGACTACGCTTCCGCCTGCTCCATGTACCTTGCCTGCCCGTTTGCTACCGACCCGGTCCACCCGACTACGTTTAGTATGGTTCTTATTGTTATCTGTTGGAGGTTTGGTTGCACTATGTTTATGTTTAGTCTTGCACTGCGTTTATGAATTGTTTAGTCTTTAATAAATTGTATTGTTTATACTATACCTGGAGCCTATGTTTCCCTGTGTCAGTCCACACATTTCTGGTCATACCCGGATCCCTAACAGAACACCAAGGCCTTTCCTGACCAGAAGTGGCTGCACAGGGAAGCCATCTTGGCTTATTGTTGCTGGGAAGGATGCACCTTGATGAGGTGATATATTTGTCTCTGCTAGTCTTTGATGACAGAGATTATGCTTATCAGACTCTGAAGGAGTATACCCGGGATCAACTACTAGAATGCATAAGGATCACTCATTGCCTAGTAGATCAGGGCACTGAGTTCTCTGAGGTGCAACCATTGATTCAGGTTTGTGCAGAGTTGACTTCATCTGGTACCCCCGAATGCAAGGATGAATTTTTGCCGCCATTTAGTGCCGACCAGGTAGAGTCCCTGGTGTGGTTATTGGAGGATGTGGATTACTTCTTGGAGCGTTATTCTGCATGTTCACAACAGGTGCTAAGAGATTGTATAAACGCAGTGCAGTCTTTGACCAGACAGGCTTTGTGTAAGCTGAGCTTTGTTCAACCCATACTGCAGACATGGTCAGACTTGTTGCACCCAGCCTCAGTCAGCTTGCAACGTCATTCCTCTGCTCAAGGCGCTCTTCCTGCATCCCCGACAGCACCCCCAGTGACGGCCCAGTATACTTTGCTAACTACCACATATCAGTCCCCTGTTCCCACTCGCTGCACCTATCCTATCTTTAACCCTGTAAAGAAGTCCTCTGTAGCAACTGCTCCCTCCTTTGTTCCATCCCTCAGCTCTTCTCTGCCTACAGCTGCTCTAGCCACTTACAAACCTGCGCTTACTTCCTGCGCTCCAGTAACTAAAACCAGGAAAAAGCGAATATTCTTTCCAACCAATACCATCCTGCCAGTATCCAAACTGGTCAGCCTGCCGTCTGAGAACCCGCCTTCCGTGGTTCAGCCTGATGCCTGATGACCCAGTGTACCCCACCCAGCTTGATGTGCCTACCCAGCCTGATGGTCCTATTATGCCAGATGACTCGGTGCCCGCTGTCGAGCCAGACGATCCAATGCCTGATGACCCGGTGCCCGCTGTCGTGCCTGGTGACCCGATGCCCGCTGTCGAGCTAGATGACCTGGTGCCCGCTGTCGAGCCAGATGACCTGATGCCAGATGACCCGGTGCCCGCTGTCGAACCAGATGACCCGGTACCCGCTGTCGAGCCAGATGACCTAATGCCAGATGACTCGATGTCTGCTGTCGAGCCAGATGACCCGGTGCCCACCGTCGAGCCAGATTACCCGATGCCTGATGACCCGGTGCCCGATGTCGGGCCTGGGGACCCGATGCCTGATGACCCGGTGCCCGCTGTCTTGCCAGATGACTCGGTGCCCGCTGTCATGCCAGTTGACTCGGAGCCCGCTGTCGTGCCTGGTGACTCGGTGCCCGCTGTCTTGCCAGGTGACTCGGTGCCCACTGTCTTGCCAGATGACTCAGAGCCCGCTGTCCTGCCAGTTGACCCGGTGCCCGCTGTCTTGCCAGATGACTCGGAGCCCGCTGTCCTGCCAGTTGACCCGGTGCCCGCTGTCGTGCCAGATGACTCGGTGCCCGCTGTCTTGCCAGATGACTCGGTGCCCGCGGTCTTGCCAGATGACTTGGTGCCCACGGTCTTGCCAGATGACTCGGTGCCCGCTGTCGTGCCAGTTGCTCCGCCTGATGGCCCGGTGCCCGGTGCTCCGCCTGATGGCCCGGTACCCGCTGCTCCACCTGATGACCCGGTGCCCGCTGCCTTGCCTGCTGCTCCGCCTGATGGCCTGGTGCCCGCTTCTCCGCTGATGGCCCGCTGCCTTGCCTGCTGCTCCGCCTGATGGCCCGGTGCCCGCTGCTCCGCCTGATGGCCCGGTGCCCACTGCTCCGCCTAATGGCCCGGTACCCGCTGCTCCGCCTGATGGCCCGGTGCACGCTGCCTTGCCTGCTGCTCCGCCTGATGGCCCGGTGCCCGCTGCTCCGCCTGATGGCCCGGTACCCGCTGCTCCGTCTGATGGCCGGTGCCCGCTGCCTTGCCTGCTGCTCCGCCTGATGGCCCGGAGCCTGCTGCTCCGCCTGATGGCCCGGTGCCCACTGCCTTGCCTGCTGCTCCGCCTGATGGCCCGGAAGCCCGCTGCTCCGTCTGATGGCCCGGTGCCCGCTGCCTTGCCTGCTGCTTCGCCTGATGGCCCGGTACCCGCTGCTCCGTCTGATGGCCCGGTGCCCGCTGCCTTGCTTGCTGCCCAGCCTGACGTGCCTCTGCCTGTTGCCCAGCCTGACGTGCCTCTGCCTGCTGTCCCGCCTGACGTGCCTCTGCCTGCTGTCCCGCCTTACGTGCCTCTGCCTGCTGTCCCGCCTGACGAGCCTCTGCCTGTTGTCCCGCCTGACGAGCCTCTGCCTGTTGTCCCGCCTGACGAGCCTCTGCCTGCTGTCCCGCCTGACGAGCCTCTGCCTGCTGCCCAGCCTGACGTACCAGCTCCTGATGCCCAGCCTGCTTCTGGAAATCCTCCAGCAATCTGCCTTCCTGCAGTCTCCTACAAATAGATAGGCCTATCAGCAGGAGACCCAGCCAATCGCTTGATTCCGGCAGTGGGATGTCTATCCAGTTGCCGGACCCAGGCGGTGGAACATTTGGGCCATTACGGACTGTTTGGAGCGTCCTGACACCGCTCCTTGAGGGGGGGGGGTACTGTCAGGAATGGACTTGCCAGTGGTGGTGGGACTCACCTGCCTTATTGGCTGCAGTACCAGGGCTGGCCAGCGGGTGCTGTCAGGGATCCCCGCGATCCGTCCCTCGATGGTCCCGGCGCAGGCGCACTGCTCCTCCCAGTACACGGGCACTAGGTCCGGGCCGGCCGCGGCGTTCGAGTTCGCGCATGCGCAGTAGAAGCCGCGGCCGCCCGCTGGGCACCAATGGCAGCGCAGGGCGGGATATTTAAAGGTCCCTGAGCTGTCATTTCGTTGCCTTCTGGTCTTACCTGCATTCCTGATCCTGTGAACCTGTATCCTGTAAGTTATTGACCCGGATTGCTCTTGACCTTGCTGATTTCTCCTGCCCAGACCCTTGCTTGCCTGACCTCTCTCCCTGGATGCCCCTCTGTAGATCTGACCTCCTGTTGCTGACCTGGCGTGTGACCCGACGATTCTCTGCCTGCTCCCTTGTACCTTACCGTCCTCTACATTACCGACTCGGCCTGTCTGACTACGCACTTGCTCAGCCATCCATCCATCCCATCAGGGTCACCCGACCTCCTCACATTTGGCTCTCCCTGGTTGGAACCCCTGGCGGACACCCCTACCACTGACAGGTGTGCTCAGTAGAGGCGACCTGGTCTCAGGGTACTACAAGTCCATCCCCACCATCAGGGGCCCTGGTGAACAAGTACCCTGGGGCTTAGATTCCGCGCTCTGGGCACGCCTGACCGGTGGAGTGCTAGTGGTGCCGCTCGGCGGTCCCTCACAGTACCAGAAGGCCATGACTGAGCCTCGAGGAGGACTCACCCCGTTGGACGAGGTGTGCAGGCACCTGTCTACCCTGACGCAAGCTGTAAACACATTACAGGACAGATGTCTGCAGATCGAGAATCGGTTTCAGGCCTGCACCATATCTGTTCCTGTTTCACAGGCCCCGGCTCCTGCACCTCCAGTCGCAGCAGCCCACGAGCCGGCTCCTGGGCCTCCCACATCACTCCCTATGGCGGAACCCCGAGTACCCTTACCCGAGCGCTTCCATGGGGATCGCACACGTTTTCGGTCATTTCGTGACTCTTGTCTGCTCTTTTTTGAACTACAGCCACGGACCTTTTTGACAGAGTCAGTGAAAGTGGGGTTTGTTGTCTCCCTGCTGCAGGGTGAACCCCAAGACTGGGCCCACCGACTAAGGGGAAACAATGACCCTCACCTGGTTTCGGTCGACAGTTTCTTTAACGCTATGGCCATCTTATATGATGACCCACAACGGGCGGCCTCGGCCGAGGCCACGTTATACGCACTCCGACAAGGTCGGCGGACGGCTGAGGAATACGCCTCTGACTTTAGGCGCTGGATGGGTGACACTCGTTGGAACGAGTTCGCCCTTTTACACCAGTTTCGTATGGGCCTATCTGAGGCTCTGAAAGACGAGCTCGCCCGGGTAGAGGTGCCCGAGATATTAGAGGACTTGATTGCACTCACTATTAAAATTGACCGTAGGCTACGGGAGCGCAGATTGGAGAGGTCTGGTCAGGGTCGCGGAAATCCCTGGGGGTCATTTCAGGGATCCGGTCAACATACTAGGCCAAGCATCCAGAACCTGCCGGCTGAAGATGCCCCCGAACCCATGCAGCTAGGCCTGGCTCGGCCTAAACTATCGCCTGAGGAACACCAGCGCAGACGCTCCCAGAATCTGTGCCTGTACTGCGGCGAAGCTGGTCACATGGTGCGTTCCTGCCCGCAGAAACTGAGTAAGTTCACTTCATCTTCTTTATCTGTTGGCGATATGACCCCGTCCCAGTACTTAGTTGTTCCCCTCTCCTTTCAGCTTTCCGAAAGGACCGTGGAGGTGTCGGCCATAGTTGATTCGGGGGCATGCAGCTGTTTTGTGGATATCAATTTTGCTCACCAGCAGGGTATTCCCCTCCGCCCAAAGGAGAAGGGGTTTCATATCTTTTTAGCTGATGGTTCCCGGATAAAGTCAGGAGTAGTCAACCAGGAGGCCCCTTCCATTATGACTTCCATTGCCGGTCAGCACCGGGAACTCCTCCGCCTGGATGCTATTGCATCACCCCTTTTCCCAGTCATTCTGGGGCTCCCTTGGTTGCGGGCCCATAACCCCCAAATTGACTGGGAAACTGGGGTTGTCTCGTTCCCTTCCCCATATTGTCGGGAACTGTGTCGAACTTCGGGCCCGGGGGTCCCCCAGGTTCTTCTGTGCTCTGAAGGGGATGACAGCCTGAAACAAGTGGTTCCTGCAGCCTATCACAAGTTCCTTGACGTGTTCAGTGAACGGGGAGCAGATGCTCTACCCCCCCACCGCCCATATGACTGTCCGATTGATCTGTTGCCCGGTTCTGAAATCCCGTTCGGACAAATTTTTCCCCTTTCTGAGCTGGAATTAGGGGCCCTGAAGGACTATATTGAGGATAGCCTCCGTAAGGGATTCATCCGTCCCTCCACTTCCCCAGCAGGTGCAGGGATCTTCTTTGTAGAAAAGAAGGACAAGACTTTGAGGCCATGCATTGACTATCGGGAGCTGAATAGGGTCACCATTAAAAATCGTTACCCATTACCTCTGGTACCTGAATTGTTCCAGAGCTTAAAGGCTGCGGTAGTATTCACCAAGTTAGACTTAAGGGGAGCCTACAATTTGGTTCGCATAAGGGAGGGGGATGAGTGGAAGACGGCCTTCCGCACCCGATTCGGCCATTTTGAATACCTGGTCATGCCTTTCGGGTTATGCAATGCGCCAGCCACCTTCCAGCACTTTGTAAACGACATCTTTAGGGACTTCCTGGACATCTTTGTCATCGTCTACTTAGACGACATTTTGATTTTCTCATCCTCCCTGGGGGAGCACAGGGTACATGTAACAAAGGTGTTGGGGCGGTTGCGGCAGCACGGGTTGTACGCTAAAGCAGAGAAATGCTGCTTTGAACAGACTAGCGTTACATTCCTGGGTCTGATTATCTCCACCACGGGGGTCGCAATGGACCCTCAGAAGGTCTCAGCGATCCTAGATTGGCCTGAACCCACGGACAGGAAAAGTGTCCAGCGTTTTATTGGGTTCGCAAATTTCTACCGGAAGTTCATCAAGAACTTCTCGGGTCTGGTCTCCCCTATCACTCAATTAACTAAGCTTGGGACGCGATTCAGATGGACGCCCGAGGCACAGGAAGCCTTTGAGGCACTAAAAAGGTTATTTACCTCGGCACCCATTCTGGGTCATCCCGACGCCTCCCTGCCCTACATCTTAGAAGTAGATGCATCTGAAAACGCGGTTGGCTCCATCCTTTCCCAGCGGAAGGGCGCCAAGGAATTACTTCACCCAGTAGCATTCTTTTCACGGAAACTTACCCCGGCGGAGAGGAACTACGACATTGGGGATCGCGAGCTACTGGCTATCAAAACCGCTTTAGAGGAATGGAGGTACCTGCTGGAAGGTGCCTCCCATCCCATCCTGATATTCACGGACCACAAGAACCTGGAATATCTGAGGACGGCCAAACGTCTACGCCCACGACAAGCAAGATGGGCATTGTTTTTCTCGAGGTTCCAGTTCCACATCACATACAGGCCCGGCTCAAAAAACACGAAGCCTGACGCATTGTCGCGCATGTATGAGGACACCAAGGAGATCCCAGTGCCTGACACTATTCTTCCGGCAGGGAATTTCTTGGCCCTTCAGACAAACCTTCGCTCCGAGATCCTGAGGGCGTCCACAGCAATGTCTACCTCCGATGGGGCCCCCCTCCAGAACAAGGAGGGACTCCTATGGAGGGAGGACCGGATTGTGGTGCCAGAGGATGCCCGAACCTTAGTCTTGGGACATTGCCATGATCACCCACTGGCAGGGCATTTTGGACCGGTCAAGACCCTGGAACTTCTCCGGCGTTCCTTCTGGTGGCCGGACATGGCCAAGGATTGTAAGATCTACGTGGGCTCCTGTGCCATCTGCCAGCGGAACAAGCCTTCAAGGAACAAGGCATGGGGCCTGCTACGTCCATTGCCCATCCCTGAACGGCCCTGGCAGAGAATCTCCATGGACTTCATAGTCGAGCTCCCTCCTTCGCTGGACCACACAGCAATTCTCGTGGTTGTGGACCGCTTATCCAAGATGGCCCATTTCATCCCCTTACGGAAGACTCCATCTGCAGCCGAGACGGCACAAGTCTTTATTCGAGAGATCGTTAGACTGCATGGGGTTCCCGAAGACATCGTCTCGGACCGAGGGGTGCAGTTTACCTCGCGGTTTTGGAGGGCGCTGTGCAAAGCCCTGGATATCAAGCTGTCTCTTTCCTCGGCATTTCACCCTCAGACCAATGGCCAGACCGAGAGGACCAATCAGACCCTGGAGCAATACCTGCGATGCTACACATCATTCTCTCAGGACGACTGGGCGCCACTCCTCCCTTTGGCAGAATTCGCGTACAACAACGCTTGCCATTCAGCAACTGGGCAGTCCCCGTTCTTCGCCAACTATGGGTTTCATCCGGTCTTCCTCCCGGACTTGGTCCCGGAATGCCCGATTCCAGCGACGCAGGATGCACTGACCTTCTTCACCTCCAACAATAAGAAATTACAGGAAGCCATCCGTCAAGCCCAAGAAAACTACAAGAAGGCTTTCAATAGGAAGCGAAGAGGGAACCTGGTGTTGCAGCCCGGAGAGAAGGTTTGGCTGGCTACGTCAAACTTGAGGATGCTTTGCCCGTCGAAGAAGTTGGGACCTAAATTCATAGGCCCTTTTTGCATCAAACGGATGGTCAATGAGGTGGCCTATGAACTTGTTCTCCCTGACACGCTCAAGATCCACCCTGTCTTCCACGTGTCCCTGTTGAAACCGGTAGTCCCTGATGCCTTCCCGGAACGGGAATCCAGGCCCCCGGAGGCCATAACGGTTGAAGAGGAAGAGGAATTCGAGGTGGAGGCAATCTTGAAGTGCCGTCGAAGGGGGGGCCAGACCCAATTTCTCATCAAGTGGAAGGGCTACGGCCCTGAGGACAATTCGTGGGAACCAGCCCATAATGTCCATGCACCTAGGCTTGTCCGGAGGTTTCTTTGTGATCACCCGTGGTGGAGAGATCGGGTGGGCATCCGGAGGTTGCCCGTAGGGGGGGGGGCAATGTCAGGGATCCCCGCGATCCGTCCCTCGATGGTCCCGGCGCAGGCGCACTGCTCCTCCCAGTACACGGGCACTAGGTCCGGGCCGGCCGCGGCGTTCGAGTTCGCGCATGCGCAGTAGAAGCCGCGGCCGCCCGCTGGGCACCAATGGCAGCGCAGGGCGGGATATTTAAAGGTCCCTGAGCTGTCATTTCGTTGCCTTCTGGTCTTACCTGCATTCCTGATCCTGTGAACCTGTATCCTGTAAGTTATTGACCCGGATTGCTCTTGACCTTGCTGATTTCTCCTGCCCAGACCCTTGCTTGCCTGACCTCTCTCCCTGGATGCCCCTCTGTAGATCTGACCTCCTGTTGCTGACCTGGCGTGTGACCCGACGATTCTCTGCCTGCTCCCTTGTACCTTACCGTCCTCTACATTACCGACTCGGCCTGTCTGACTACGCACTTGCTCAGCCATCCATCCATCCATCCCATCAGGGTCACCCGACCTCCTCACATTTGGCTCTCCCTGGTTGGAACCCCTGGCGGACACCCCTACCACTGACAGGTGTGCTCAGTAGAGGCGACCTGGTCTCAGGGTACTACAAGTCCATCCCCACCATCAGGGGCCCTGGTGAACAAGTACCCTGGGGCTTAGATTCCGCGCTCTGGGCACGCCTGACCGGTGGAGTGCTAGTGGTGCCGCTCGGCGGTCCCTCACAGGTGCTCTCAGCAACCAGAGGCTCACTACTGCAATGAGCCATCACCTGAGGCTGATTACAGCAGGTGTATTTAAGGAATGGCCAGGCCTGTGATCAGGGCCTTGGTGTATGTTTCCCATGAGCCCCTGTACCTGCATCCTGTCTGCTTCCTGCCTGATCCTGATTCTGCTTTAATCCTGACTCTGCATGAACTCTGCCTGTCCTGACCTCTGCTATTCCTGACTACGCTTCCGCCTGCTCCTTGTACCTTGCCTGCCCGTTTGCTACCGACCCGGCCCACCCGACTACGTTTAGTATGGTTCTTATTGTTATCTGTTGGAGGTTTGGTTGCACTGTGTTTATGTTTAGTCTTGCACTGCGTTTATGTATTGTTTAGTCTTTAATAAATTGTATTGTTTATACTATACCTGGAACCTGTGTTTCCCTGTGTCAGTCCACACATTTCTGGTCATACCCGGGTCCCTAACACTACCATCCTCCATCCATTCCCTCTCTCCCTTTTCTTCCTTCCCTTCCTTCCACCATCCCCTTCCTTCCTGCCTTCCTTCCTTCCTTTCTCCCCTTCATTCCTTCCTTCCATTCTCTTCCTTCCTCCCTTCCTTTCATCCCTTCCTCCCTCCCCTCCTTCCTTCCTTTCATTCCCTTCCTTTCTTCCTCCCTCAACCCCTTTCCTTCCTTTCCTCCCCCCCTACTTCCCTCCTTCCTTTCTTCCTTCCTACCTTCCTTCCTTCCTTTCTTCGCTCCCTCCCCTTCCTTCATTCATTCCTCCATACATTCCCTCCTTCTCTTTTCTTTCTTCTCTTCCTTCCACCATCCCCTTCCTTCCTTCCTCCCTTCCACCCCTTCATTCCTTTCTTCCTTCCTTTCTCTTCCTTCCTTCCTTCCTTCCTTCCCTCCCTCCCCTTCATTCATTCCTTCATTCCTACATCCATTCCCTCTCTCCCTTTTCTTCCTTCCTCTCCTTCCTTCCTTCCTTCCTTCCTTCCTTCCTTCCTTCCTTCCTTTCCCTTCATTCATTCCTTCATTCCTCCATCCATTCCCTCTCTCCCTTTTCTTCCTTCCCTTCCTTCCACCATCCCCTTCCTTCCTTCCTTCCTTCCTTCCTCCCCTTCCTCCCCTTCCTTCCTTCCCTTCCTTTCTTCCTTCCCTCCCCTTCATTCCTCCATCCATTCCCTCTCTCCCTTTTCTTCCTTCCTTCCCTTCCTTCCACCATCCCCTTCCTTCCTTCCTTCCTTCCCTTCCCTCCCTCCCCTTCATTCATTCCTCCATCCATTCCCTCTCTCCCTTTTCTTCCTTCCACCATCCCCTTCCAACATCCCCTTCCTTCCCTTCCCTTCCTCCCCTTCATTCATTCCTTCATTCCTCCATCCATTCCCTCTCTCCCTTTTCTTCCTTCTCTTCCTTCCTCCCTTCCTTCCTTCCTCCCTTCCCTTCCTCCCTTCCTTTCCCTTCCTTCCTTCCTTCCTTCCTTCCATTCCTTTCTTCCTCCCTCAACTCCTTTCCTTACTTCACTCCCTCCTTCACTCCCTCCTTCCTTCCTTCCTTCTTCACTCCCTCCTTCCTTCAATCATTCCTTCCTTCCTCCATCCATTCCTTCTCTCCCTTTTCTTCCTTCCTGATGTTAAAAAAAAAAATACACACACCAGCCCAAACATTTAATGCAAATCTACACTGTATCTGTAAATCACAAAACAAGAATGCTATTTAATTCATTTTTAGTATTTAAAGCAAACTCCCCCATCCATCCATGTCTCCATACTTTATTTTGCTAAAAAAATCACTTAGAAAAACACCCCCTAGCATTTTTGGCAGTGGCCATCTTGGGTAAGGGTAGATGATTCATGTAGTATTTATTCCTGGAATTCCTCTGCACTTTGTTCAGGCACTCAGGCAGGAGAATGTGCTTAGCTGAGAAAGCCCCTCCTCCCATCCTGAAGGTTCCTGGGATGTATGACATAATTTGCCTCGGCATAGAAACCAAGAAGTAACTGTAGAAACGAATATAAAGTTTAAAACAAGTAAATATAATATACCTTCCTATCTATGTACTAATGAGAGCAGCATAAGGATTAAAAATAGTCCCTGTTGATTGAGAGAGTGAAGTTCCACTTTAATGTCATTGGTGGAATTGACTTTGACTTACTTTACATTCACTCCTCCCATTGCCACAAATATCTGTGCCAAACCCCAGAATTTCTTTTGATTTTAAATTCATTTGTGGCTCTAACATATAAATCTTTTATGTTGCTATTTGATTTCCAGGATCTTGTCACAATGAATATATATTTTATACAAATCAGCTGTTTATTATGGCTTTTAGCACGCAGAATCATCAAGTACATGGGTGTTTGGTAAGTACCTTTTTTTGCTTTCAGTTATGTTCTATGCCCATGGGAATTTTCTAGCACATGCATATGGCCCTTTCTGTTCTTCTTTTTCTTAACACAATACAATTTAACCCTTTGAAGCCGTTTTGGAATAAATCTGTTTCTGAATAAAAGCAACATAAATCCATGGTTGACCTCACCAACACATATGTAATTGGAGACTACAGTAGACTTAACTATCCAGCCCTGCAATTAATGTACCAGAAGCTAAATCCATTGGAGGCCTTTCACATCTATTGAACCAGGAAGGTCATGCCATAATCAACAAAACTAATCAGAAATGGACGCATGGTTAAAAAAAACTGTACGTAATAGCAGAATTATTTAATGTCATGGGTGCAACTGACTTTAACTTAATTTGCATTCACTCTTCCCATTACCTATACCAGGGGTCCTCAAACGTTTTATACAGGGGGCCAGTTCACTGTCCATCAGACCATTGGAGGGCCGGACTATAGTTTAAAAAAAAAAACTAGGAACAAATGCGGACACAGTACAGGAGATGACCAGAGACTGCGGACATACAACGGCGGCGGGAATACTGGGCCGGCCGCTCCATAAGACGCACAGACATTTCCCCCAAGTGTGTCTTATGGAGCAAAATATACGGTAAATGCAGGACATCTTCATTTGTGTCAGCGGGAGGAACAGTGCCCCATCATTGGTGTCAGTGGGAGGAATAGTGCCCCATCATTGGTGTCAGTGGGAGGAATAGTGCCCCATCATTGGTGTCAGTGGGAGGAATAGTGCCCCATCATTGGTGTCAGTGGGAGGAATAGTGCCCCATCATTGGTGTCAGTGGGAGGAATAGTGCCCCATCATTGGTGTCAGTGAGAGGAATAGTGCCCCATCATTGATGTCAGTGGGAGGAATAGTACTCCATCATTGGTGTCAGCGGGAGGAATAGTGCCCCATCATTGGTCTCAGTGAGAGGAATAGTGCCCCATCATTGATGTCAGTTGGAGGAATAGTACTAGTAGTAGTATAGTAATAGTAGGGAGAGATATCATTTCCCCGGTACAAATCATTAGTAACACCTCATGTGGAATATGCAGTTCAGTTTTGGGCACCAATTCACAAAAAGAACATTGGGGAACTGGAGGAAGTACAGAGAAGGGCAACCAAACTGATAAGAGGCATGGAGGAGCTCAGCTATGAGGAAAGATTAGAGGAACTGAATTTATTCTTTCTAGGCAAGAGGAGATTAAGAGGGGATATGATCACCATGTATAATACATAAGGGGGGATATGATCCCCATGTATAATACATAAGGGGGGATATGATCTCCATGTATAATACATAAGGGGGGATATGATGTCCATGTATAATACATAAGGGGGGATATGATGTCCATGTATAATACATAAGGGGAATATGATCTCCATGTATAATACATAAGGGGGATATGATCTCCATGTATAATACATAAGGGGGATATGATCTCCATGTATAATACATAAGGGGGGATATGATCTCCATGCATAATACATAAGGGGGGATATGATCACCATGTATAACACATAAGGGGGATATGATCACCATGTATAATACATAAGGGGGGATATGATCACCATGTATAATACATAAGGGGGGATATGATCACCATGTATAATACATAAGGGGGGATATGATCACCATGTATAATACATAAGGGGGGATATGATCACCATGTAAAATACATAAGGGGGGATATGATCTCCATGTATAATACATCAGTGGCTCATATAGTGCACTCGGTGTTGAGTTATTCATCCTGAGGTCATCACAGAGGACAAGGGGGCACTCTTTACTTCTGGAGGAAAAGAACTTTAATCTCCAAACACGGAAAGGTTTCTTCACAGTGAGAGCTGTGAAAATGTGGAATAGACTCCCTCAAGAGTTGGTTCTGGCCAGCTCAGTGGATTGCTTTAAAAAAAAGTCCTGGATTCTTTCTTAGATACACAGAATATAACTGGATACTAACATTTATAGGTAAAGTTGATCCAGGGAATATCTGATTGCCTCTCGAGGGATCAGGAAGGAATTTTTTTCCCCTGCAGCAGCAAATTGGATCATGCTTTGCTGGGTTTATTTTTGCCTTCCTCTGGCTCAACTGTGGGTGTAGGATTATAATTTTTTTTTTTTTTTTAATGGATGAATTGGATGGATTTTTGTCTTTTTTTCAGCCAGACTAATTATGTAACTGTGAGGGCGCTGGTGAGCATCCTCATAGTTCATTTGTTCCTCCTGCTCTTCAGTAACTGTCTGCCCACATGGGATGTACAGGCAGGCAGCTGTACTGACAGTCTGCAGAAGCCTGACATTGCAATCACGTTCTGCTGGCTGTGGGTGTAATGCTCTGTAAGCTCCAAAGATTAAAAAAAATAACTAAATGCACATTTTTACCTACAAAAAAATGTGCATTTATTTATTTATTCTTTTTACAAAAGTGAACTTATCCTTTAACTGCAGCTAAAAAAATCTATCACTGGCCATACAGATGGTGATTTTCAAAAAATTTCAACAGCCTTCTTCTGCAAAAACTTTGTGTTGAAGTTATGTAATTATCATAGAGTAGCTGTGTGGTGTAGAAATAGATCTTAAGCTATTGCAGCACTTGGGCTGCTTGGCCATTTTATCTGGTTAAAGAAATGAGACCTCTCTTGCACATTTATGATTGCTTAAAAAGAAATATTTCTTCACATCGATTTAGTAATTTACCCCTTTGTGTTCTGTTCATTTACCAAAAAAACATTGGGAAGTATCTTTATGTTAATCAGAAAATCCTTTAACAGAAGAGCTTATGAATAATAAGGATGAACTGAAATGATAAACTACATACCAAAAGTATATCAGAGGGAGACTCATAATACCACCATTAGGCCATATCTACCCTCAGCACTTTCTATTCCGCCGTAACAAAATTGGAGCAAAAAAAGTGGAATTTAATGGCCATATCAGCCTTTTATTACAAAGTATAGTTACAATTAATAAATAATAATGAACAATAAATGTAAACAGTAGGTTAATGGTCCTTGAAGGCCCCTGAAAGAAACATTCAACCAGAACATTGTATCTGTCACCCAAATTCTGTTAAGTGAGAGGCCCCCAGCTGTACAACAGCACCTCAGGCACAGTAACAGAAACCTACCCCAGAAAATACATCCATGGAAAGAAAATATACACTCACTGGTTACTTTATTAGGTCCACCTGTTCAATTGCTTGGTAGCACAAATTGCTAATCAGCCAATCACATGGCAGCAACTCAATTCATTTAGGAATCTAGACGTGGTGAAGACAACTTGCTGAAGTTCAAGCCAAGCATCAGAATGGGGAAGGAAGGGGATTTAAGTGACTTTGAATATGGCATGGTTGTTGGTGCCAGATGGGCTGGTCTGAGTATGTCAATAACTGCTGATCTACTGGAATTTTCACGTACAACCATCTCTAGGGTTTACAGAGAATGATCCAAAAAAGAGAAAATATCCAGTGAGAGGCAGTTGTGTGGATGAAAATGCCTTGTTGATGTCAGAGGTCAGAGGAGAATGGGCAGACTGGTTTGAGATGATAGAAAGGCAACAGTAACTCATGTCAATATAGACCAAAATCTCTGAGGAATGTTTCCAACACCTTGTTGAATCTATGCCATGAATAATTTAGGCAGTTCTGAAGGCAAAAAGGCATCCAATCCAGTACTACCAAGCAGGGCTACTGTTATAAACCACAGGGCCCCATACATCTAAGCTGACAGTCTTGATTTAACACACTGAGTGATTGGTACCAATCACTCATTGTGTTCATTCGGGAAAGACACATTTACCAGTCTTTTCCCACACTCTACATCCTGCAGGATCTGATTGTGTGCTTGCAGCTATCAGTGAGAAGGAGAGGAGGGAAGCCGGCAGTACTGCAGGGAGGCCTGGGCAGCAGGTGGAAACATATGGTGCACAGGGAGGGTGATTGGTGCAGGGGGAGCGGCTATTACTGGAACTGATCCCCTGTATGGCTCTCCCTGCAGCTTTCAGCAGCTGCAGAGAAGCCATACAGGGGATTGCCCCTCCCCCACCGAGCTCATCACCATCCCTGCCCACGTCCAATTCACCCAGCTGCATAGGCCCCTCTGCTGGCCTGGGCCCCGTACAGGATGACTGGTGGTACCCCCTTATCCATGGTCCTGATAGCAAGGTGTACCTAATAAATTAGTCGGTGTGTGTCTGTGTATGTAAAAACAGAACATGAAACAGTATAGTCGGGGTGGGAGGGTTGGAAATTCTTCAGATACTGGGCAGCTTGACAATGCCACCACCTCTCTCCTTCCTACAGCTTGGTTCCGAAGAACCCATTCACCAATCCAGTAAGTACAATTTTCTGTTTAACTATTGCCTTAACCATCTCAGTGCCTGGCACCCCTTCTACCCTGTCATGTGGTCCCTTTGTTTAAGTCCTTACCTTATTTTTCAAACAACCTTTTTACAGAATGCAGAGGATTAACCCCTTAGGTTCCACAGTGAGTATATCAAGCATGCTTTACTGCATATACAGACTGATTTTACTGTCATGGGATTAGTAACACTTTAAAGCTGAACTGCAGGAATTCAGCCACTTTGTAAAATATGCAGGATACTATGGGTTAAGTCCAAAGAGGTGCAGGTCACCTCGCGGACTTACTGTATGTCTTTTATTTACATCTGACAGGTTTATAAAGCTCCAGGAGGAAAGCTATCTTAACACTCTTGGAGCTCTGACAGAAGAGGTGCTGTCATCTCACACACAGCAGCTCTGCCCACCCCTACCCTCTGCTGCACATTCAAAGGAGCCTTTGTATTTTAGGAATGAGTTCACATGATACAAATCATTCCATGATTGAGCAGGAGGAGGGGAGAGACAGGCACAGCAGCTGCATGCAACTTTGCAGCTGAAAGAGCTGAGATCAGCTGGTTCATCATCGGAGCTCCAGAATTTTTTTCCCGAGTCATCTTCTAGGACAGCTTCACTTGAGAGATAGGGCTCCTCCCAGGAAACACCCGCTCCACCTTTTTCCCCCTTATAGGTGTCCTCTCCCCCAGTATTAGTGTTTCCTCCGGCCAGGACGGAGCTACGCCCGTTTTTTGTTTTTTCTGGCTCCCTGGCGCGGTACAGAGGGTCCCTGGCTGAGGCCCCCCCCCTACCTCCTTTCCCTGAGCAAGGCAGGGGCCTTGTGGGGGCGGCCTTCAGCCAGATTTATCCCATGTTTAGACCCTTCGGGGTGGGGGTGACAGACCCCAGATGGTCCCAGGGGGGCTCTCCAGGGGGGTAGAGCCCGCTCCGCCGACCCGGGCAGTGGTGCCTTTCCCTGGGAGGGCTCAGGTAAGTCCTACCTGCTCCTGGATCCCGGCAGCATGACCAGATGGTGAGGCTGCATGGGGTTAGGACGCCGCGACCGCGTCACTTTCAGGCGCCGGGGGAGGCGTCACTTCCGGGCGCCGAGGTCACTTCCGGCGCAGGGAGCATGGAGCGGCCACCGCCATGCTGGAAATGGGCGGCGGACCGCGGAATAAGCCCGTGCCACGGCCGCTTCTCCACCGGCGGCCGTGAGAGGGAGGTCGGCGCGCAAGGACCCCAGGGAGGGGGCGGAGCCCCCAGTCCCTGAAAAACCGCCGCACCGAGAAGGAGTTTGTGGCAGGATGGAGGCAGATCTGTCAGGGCTGGGGGAGGCCTGCGGCAAGGTAAGGGCCTTCTTCTCACCTCCTCCCCCCTCTCCCTCCCCCCCCTTTCCGGGATCCTTGAGCCCACACACACACACGCACCCCCCCCCCCCACACTGCTGGCCCTTTTTATGGTGTTGGGGGGGAGTGCTTGGGGGGCTATCCTGGGGGGGGGGGGGGACTCTACTGTTGACGAACACCTGTGTCTCCTTGTCCCCAGATGGGTCCACAAGAGGAGGACAGAGGGAAGAGAGAGAGAGAAGTTCCTTGCGAGCCAAAAAAGAAGTGCGCCACTCGCAGGAAGAACCTTTGGACTTAATAACTGGTTGACCCTCCTTTGGCAGCAATAACCTCAACCAAACGTTTCCTGTAGTTGCAGATCAGACCTGCACAACGATCTGGAGTCATTTTGGACCACTCCTCTTCACAAAACTGTTTCAGTGTAGCAATATTCTTGGGATGTCTGGTGTGAATCGCTCTCTTAAGGTCATGCCACAGCATTTCAATCGGGTTGAGGTCAGGACTCTGACTGGGCCACTCCAGAAGGCGTATTCTGTGCTGTTGCAGCCATTGTTTTGTTGAATTACTTGTATGCTTTGGGTCATTGTCCTGTTGCACCACCCATCCTCTGCGGAGCTTCAGTTGGCGGACAGATGGTCGTATGTTTTCCTGCAAAATGTCTTGATAAACTCTGGAATTCATTTTCCCATCAATGACAACAATCCGTCCAGGCCCTGAGGCAGCAAAGCAGCCCCAAATCATGATGCTCCCTCCGCCATGTTTTACAGTGGGGATGAGGTTTTGATGTTGGTGTTCTGCGCCTTTTTTTCTTCACACATAGTGTTGTGTGTTCTTCCCAAACAACTCAATCTTGGCTTCATCTGTGACTCACGGAAAGGTCCCGATCTCCCACTGCTGATCACGTGATGTGGTAAAAGGCCAATCACAGCGGCCTTTCACCCCGTGATCAGCTGTGTGCAATGACACGCTGATCACAGGGAAATGCAATTGCCGGTTCTCGGCTGCACTTTTCTCACGCTGTCAGATCGTGAGGAAAGTACTGCCGAGAACCGGCAGTTGTTAGAGCAGGGATCGGTGATGATCAGTGCCCTGATGATCAGTGCCAGCAGTGCCACCCACCAGTTCTGCCCACTTGTGCCCAGCAGTGCACCCACCTGTGCCCAGCAGTACAACCACCTGTGCCCAGCAGTGCCCACCAGTGCCACCCAGCAGTGCCACACACCTGTGCCCACCAGTGCCCACCAGTGCCACCCAGAAGTGCCACCTACCTGTTCCCAGCAGTACCACCCACCAGTGCCCATCAGTGCAGCCCAGCAGCGCTGCCAGTCAGTGCCACCAGTCAGTGCCCAGCGGTTGCGCCAGTCAGTGCCCAGCAGTTGCGCCAGTCAGTGCCTAACAGTGCCACCAGTCAATACCTAGCAGTGCCACCAGTCAGTGCCCAGCAGTGATGACAGTCAGTGCCACCTATCAGTGCTGTCTATCTGTACCCGTCATCAGTGCCGCCTATCAGTGCCACCTCTCCGTGCCACCTCATTAGTGCTGCCTATCAGTGCCGCCTATCAATGCCCTTCAGTGCTGCCTATCAGTGCCCATCAGTGCTGCCTCATCAACGCACATCAGTAAAGGAGAAAAATTACCTGTTTGCAAAATTTTATAATAGAAACAAAGAAACTTTTTTATTTTTCAAATTTTTTGCACTTTTTTTGTTTATAGCGCAAAAAGTAAAACACCCAGTGGCGAGTAAATAAAACCAAAAGAAAGCTCTATTTATGAGAAAAAAATGATAAAAATTTCATATGGGTACAATCTTGCATAATCGCACAATTGTCAATCAAAGTGAGACAGCGCTGAAAGCTGAAAATTGGCCTGGCAAGGAAGGGGGTATAAGTGCCCGGTAGGCAAGTGGTTAACTAATATACTGAACATGTGGTTTGTTTTTGCGGTATAGATATTTTCACTGTTGAGCATGCAGGAAGTTTCCTCCTTCGGTTATCTAAACCACATGCACATAACTTTCTGAGAAGCTATTTCTTGAGATCGTTTAACTGTTTCTTGTTGTCGCCATCATGGAGGACTGTTTCCTATAAGGTATATGTCTATTGTTTATTGTTCCTTGAATATCATGTGTATATTTTCTATTGGTTCCGGGGACTAATGTCTCATCCCTTTTCTCTAATGTATATAAGCTGTCCTGACCTGAATACAGTTGAATATAGACTGAGTGATCATATGTGTCTGAAGTCTTATTCCCGAGCGCTCATTACAGGTTGAATGGAGGCTGGCCAGCAAAAGAGTACCTACCGAAGGGTACTAACCTATCTGGGCGGTATTGGTAGGTTGGCTTGGGTTGGGACCAAGGGACAGTGCTCAGAGGTGGGTAGGGGGCTGAGCTGAGAAGTGACTATTCTCCTGCATAGAACGATCATATAGGATTTCTGAGGACATTTTACTGACTGGTAAAAAACATGAGAAAGAACCACAGAATGAATATTTTGTTCACTTTATGGAACCTTTTTTACTTTTTGCTTATTAGTTTGATTCAATAATAACTTTGAGTTTTTTTGTTAAATGTTTATTTTATATTAGATTTGCCATAGGCGCTTATTTAGATTTATTTTGTTTAGTTGGGCATCACAAAAAGCATATTATCAATGTAGTGCTACCCCCATAGAAGCCACTGTAGATGTACACAGGTTCTCTCTGTTATCAGTGCATGGCAGCCAGGCACACAGCAACAGTTCATCCACTCTGCCTCAATAAACAGTCTACGGGCGTCTTTTTGAAGTTTATTGCTAAGTAACTAGTAACTTGGGAGGACAATGGGGTATGAGATACTCCAAAATGCTTGATGCACAAACTGCAGAGGACTCTTCCCTTTCTCTAATCAGCAGCAATACAGTCATTCACTCCCAGTTGAGGACCAGGACAAATTGCTGGGCACATGTAGCAGAACTAGGCTGAAGTAGTCTAGATTCTTGTAGCTGGGAACCATAAGATATTGCAGCACAGGGGTCTGGCTTTACTCACAGATCCTGGCAATGATCAGTCCAGAGAAGAGAGTCATCCAGCTGCCATTCCAAGAATGGGGGGCAGGAACAAGTAGTCCCCCTTCCCATGAGCATGTGTATCGGTCTCCACAGGAAGAAAGGCAAGAACTTTCAGGGTTCCAGACTATTTAACAGTAACACAGCCATCCTCTGAGCACACCTGCCCAGGGATTGGCTAGATCCTGCTAAATATTTAGACTGGGGATTTGAATCCGCCCTAAGCTGTAGAAGCTTCTTCTAGAGGCGGGGAGAAATAACCAAACTCCCAGAATGTGAAAGCATGGACAGGCTATAATCAACCATTACTGCTTCTATGACAACAGAAGAAGCCAAAACATTTGCCTACCAGCCTAGTGGGATGGGTGCTACATAAGTATTTCAGGTGCATTTGTCAGGGATCCTACAGCGGTAGCCTCTAGCACTCCACAGACCGGATTCCCCCAAGGCGCGGAATCTAAGTCCCTACCTGCTTGTTTCAACAGGGCCCCTGATGGTGGGGATGGACTTGGAGCAGGCCGAGACCAGGTCGCGGCCCTTGAGTTCACCCAGCTGTGGTAGAAGCACCGTTGGAGGTGTATAGCAGGTGAGTGTCTGATGTGAGGAGGTCACAAGAGCAGCGTCAGGCAGGCTGGGTCGGTAACAGTGGTGGCAGCGTGGTACAAAATCAGCAGGCAGAGGAATAAACAGGTCACAAGCCGGGTTCGTTAACAGGAGATCAGAACGTGCAGGGTTAAGCAGGAGAATGGTCAGACAAGCCAGGGATCAGAGCAGGAGAAGACAGCAGTATCAGGAACAGGCTGGGTCGGCAACAAGGTATTCAGGAACACTGGATCAAACAGGAACACAGGTAACAGGTAAGACCATACGGCACTTGAGCATTGCAAGAGCTGGGTTTAAATAGGCCGCCCAACTCCTGACAGGCGCTCCTGGGTCCTAGTGCCTGCCTGCATGTCTTGTCAGGATTCTACGCATGTGCAGATTCGATTGCCGAGGCGATCTTCCCATTCCCTGACATTGCCCCTCCCTTACGGGCAGCCTCCGGATGCCCACCCGATTCCTCCTTTGTGGCTGGCTATGACGGAATTCTCGTACTAATCTGGGGGCATGGACATTCTGGGCTGGTTCCCACGAATTCTCCTCCGGCCCAAAGCCTTTCCACTTGATCAGGTATTGTACCTGACCACCCCTCTTCCTACAATCCAAAATTGCCTCCACCTCGAATTCCTCCTCCCCGTTGATATCTATAGCTTCTGGAGGTCTAGACCTGCGGTCTAAAAAGGGGTCTGGAACTGCAGGTTTTAATAATGATACGTGGAAGACTGGATGTATTTTGAGGGACTCGGGGAGAGTCAGTTTAAATGCCACTTCATTAACCTTGCGTTCTACTGGGAAAGGTCCCACAAATTTGGGTGCCAATTTTCTGGATGGGCATGTCAGTTTTAGGTTGGCTGTTGACAACCAAACCCGATCCCCAGGGTGTATGACCAATTCTCCCTTCCTCCTCCTGTCACAGAACCTCTTACTGTCTTCTTGGGCCTTAGCCATTGTTTCCTGTAATACCTTGTTATTGGTAGTAAAGAACTCTAAGGTGTCCTGGGCTGCCGGGACTGAGTTCTCAGGAACCAGGTCTGGCAGGAAGGTAGGATGGAACCCATAATTGGCAAAGAATGGGGATTGGTTGGTGGCGGAATGATTCGCATTATTATATGCAAATTCTGCCATTGGTAGAAGTGTCAGCCAGTCATTCTGCAGGAATGATGTGTAGCATCTCAGATATTGCTCGAGAGTCTGATTGGTTCGTTCTGTCTGCCCGTTTGTCTGTGGGTGAAATGCTGACGAAAAAGATAACTTAATCTCCAGCCCCTCACATAGCGCTTTCCAGAATTTGCACGTAAATTGCACCCCCCGGTCTGAGACAATCTCTCTTGGCACTCCGTGAAGCCTCACAATCTCTCTAATGAACACTTGGGCTGTTTCGGAGGCAGATGGTGTCTTGGCTAGTGGAAGGAAATGGGCCATTTTAGAAAGGCGATCCACTACCACAAAGATCACGGTGTGATCTTGCGAGGGTGGCAATTCTACAATAAAATCTAAGGAGATCATACTCCAGGGACGGTCAGGTATTGGTAAAGGTCTCAATAGGCCCCAGGCCTTGTCTCTGGTAGGTTTATTCCGGTTGCAGATGGGGCAAGATCTCACGTACGCTTCACAATCCTTGGCCATGTTTTGCCACCAAAATGTGCGTCGTGCCAGATCTATAGTCTTATGTATCCCAAAGTGCCGCGCTAGGGGATGGTCATGGCAGTAACCTAACACCAGGGACTGGACCTCCTTGGGTACCATGATTTGTTCCCCCTTCCAGAAGAGTCCCTCCTTATTCAGTAGTGAGACTCCAGGCAGGTCAGAGACCCGGGTGGAAGCAGCCTGCAATTTAGACAACAGCTCAGATTGAAGCAGTAGGAAGCTACCTGCTGGCAGGATGGTGTCTGGCTGGGGGTTCTCTCCAGGGTCCTCAAACATCCGGGAAAGAGCATCTGGCTTAGTGTTTTTGTACCCAGGACGATACGTTATGTGGAGGTTAAACCTTGCAAAAAACAATGCCCATCTGGCCTGGCGTGGACGGAGGCGTTTAGCGGTTTTCAAGTACTCGAGGTTTTTGTGGTCGGTATAGACCAGAATGGGATGTGGGGCCCCCTCTAGCAGATATCGCCATTCCTCCAGAGCGGTCTTAATGGCCAGTAATTCCCGATCCCCAATATCATAATTCCTTTCCGAAGGGGAGAGCTTCCTAGAAAAGAAAGCCACTGGGTGCATCAGCTCCTTGGCCCCTACCCTCTGTGATAACACTGCTCCTACAGCCACTTCCGATGCATCTACCTCTAGTATGTAGGGCAATGATGCATCAGGATGGTTCAGAATGGGAGCCGTTGTGAATAGCTTTTTCAATGCCTCAAAAGCTGCCTGTGCTGCTGGGGTCCATTGGAAACGTACTCCCACTTTGGTGAGCTGAGTAGTGGGTGCTACCAGGCCTGAAAAGTTCTTTATAAATTTTCTATAAAAATTGGCAAACCCAATAAACCTCTGGACGCCCTTCTTATCCGTGCGGGCAGGCCATTCCAGGATGGCCGAGATCTTTTGAGGGTCCATAGCGATCCCCGTGGTGGAGATAATTAGACCAAGAAATGAGATGCTTTTCTGTTAAAAACAGCATTTCTCAGCTTTAGCGTAGAGTCCATGCTGACGGAGACGTTCTAGCACACTCCTAACATGTCCCCGATGTGCTTCCAAAGACGAGGAGAATATCAAGATATCATCCAAGTAGACGATTACAAAAATGTCAAGGAAGTCCCTGAAAATGTCGTTGACAAAGTGCTGGAAGGTGGCTGGTGCATTACATAACCCGAAAGGCATGACTAGACACTCAAAATGCCCGAACCGAGTGCGAAACGCCGTTTTCCACTCATCCCCCTCACGTATCCTTACCAAGTTATAGGCACCCCTGAGATCCAGTTTAGAAAAAATGGATGCTGATTTTAACCTCTGAAACAACTCTGGAACCAAAGGAAGGGGGTAGCGGTTTTTGACCGTAATCTTGTTGAGGTCCCTGTAGTCAACACAAGGTCTCAGGGATCCGTCCTTTTTCTCAACAAAGAAAATCCCTGCCCCGGCCGGTGATGTGGAAGGGCGGATAAATCCCTTACGGAGGCTCTCATCAATGTATTCTTTTAGTGCCCCTAGTTCTCGCTCAGATAGTGGAAAAATGCGGCCAAAAGGGATTTCTGAACCTGGGAGCAGATCAATGGGGCAATCATATGCTCGATGTGGGGGAAGAACTTCTGCCCCCCGTGGACTAAATACATCCAAGAATTGGTGGTAGGCCGCAGGCACAATTTGGGCTAACTCGGCATCAGGGCTTACAGCCAGTAGGGCCTGTGTATTTAATGATAACTTAGATAAACAATGTTCCTGACAGTATTGTGAGGAAAACTGGACTGACCCGGTCTTCCAGTCAATATGGGGGTCGTGAGCTCGTAGCCAGGGGAGCCCCAGAATAACTGGAAATAGGGGGGACGCGATGGCGTCCAAATGGAGGAACTCCTGGTGATGTCCCGCCACTGTGGTGTGTATGGGAGGAGTCTCCCGATCTACCGTCCCCGATTTTATTTGAGACCCATCTGCCAAGAAAATATTCAACCCATGTTCTTTGGTGAGTAACGGTATCTGATGCTGGGTAGCAAAACTGAGATCAACAAAGCAGCTACATGCCCCGGAGTCAATAATAGCCGTCACCTGTATGCTTCCTCCTGGGAGCTGAAAAGACACAGGTACAGCCAAGTGAGTGGGGTTGCCTGTGCACACAGTAGATATATTAGAGAAAATAGAGGACTTACAGTATTTCTCCGGACAGGAGCGCACCATATGACCCGCTGCTCCGCAGTACAGACACAGGTTGTTTGCCCGACGCCTCTGTCGTTCCTCAGTAGAAAGGGAAGGCCGCATCAAGCCGACACTGACCCTTGGCATGACTGGTACTCTTGGCAGCATCCATGAGGTTCTTTGCCCCTGGCTGGACCTCTCCTGTCTCCTTTCCCGCAGTCTGCGATCGATTTGGATCGCACGATCTATTAGACCTTCCAAGGAGTCTGGAACCCCTATTCTTGCCAACTCGTCCTTCAGTGGTTCCGACAGTCCCAACCGGAACTGGTGGCGCAAGGCTGCGTCGTTCCATTGTGTATCTCCACTCCAGCGCCTAAACTCCGCAGCATAATCCTCTGCAGCCCGGCGTCCCTGTTGTAGAGAATAGAGGGCTGCCTCAGCCGAGGCAGCTCGATGCGGGTCATCGTACAGCTGTGCCATTGCCTTAAAGAAGGTGGCCACAGTGTTCAAATGTGGGTGGTGGGCCTCCATCAGGCGATGGGCCCATCCCTGAGGTTCGCCCTGCAACAGGGATATAACAAATCCCACCTTCACCGATTCTGAAGAGAAGGTCCGGGGTTGCAGGTCAAAGTATAGCTGGCAGGAGTTTTGGAAGGCCCTGAACTTTCCTCGATCCCCACTGAGCCGCTCAGGGGTCGGTACTCTTGGTTCTGGCGGAGGAATTGTAAATGCTGCTCCAGTGGAAGGCCCTGCTGAACCCGTGGCGGGAGGTGTTCCCACTGAGCCCAATGTTGTGGGTGTTGGTGCGGCCAGGCTCTGAACCTGTCCCTCCAGGTGCTTGTATCCCTCTTCCAGGGTCTTCACCGCTCGTGTGAGTGCTGCCAGATGTTGGCACATCTCTTCCCAGGGTGAAGGTCCTCCTCCAGACTCTGTCATGGCCGTATGGTTCTGTCAGGGATCCTACAGCGGTAGCCTCTAGCACTCCACAGACCAGATTCCCCCAAGGCGCGGAATCTAAGTCCCTACCTGCTTGTTCACCAGGGCCCCTGATGGTGGGGATGGACTTGGAGCAGGCCGAGACCAGGTCGCGGCCCTTGAGTTCACCCAGCTGTGGTAGAAGCACCGTTGGAGGTGTATAGCAGGTGAGAGTCTGATGTGAGGAGGTCACAAGAGCAGCGTCAGGCAGGCTGGGTCGGTAACAGTGGTGGCAGCGTGGTACAAAATCAGCAGGCAGAGGAATAAACAGGTCACAAGCCGGGTTCGTTAACAGGAGATCAGAACGTGCAGGGTTAAGCAGGAGAATGGTCAGACAAGCCAGGGATCAGAGCAGGAGAAGACAGCAGTATCAGGAACAGGCTGGGTCGGCAACAAGGTATTCCGGAACACTGGATCAAACAGGAACACAGGTAACAGGTAAGACCATACGGCACTTGAGCATTGCAAGAGCTGGGTTTAAATAGGCCGCCCAACTCCTGACAGGCGCTCCTGGGTCCTAGTGCCTACCCGGCGCCGTCATCGGTGACAGGCGCGCCTGGGTCCTAGTGCCTGCCTGCCTGTATGTCTTGTCAGGATTCTACGCATGTGCAGATTCGATTGCCGAGGCGATCTTCCCATTCCCTGACAGCATTTCTCACTACTCTTCTAGTGGGTTGTGTTGCAGTTCACAGTGGATGGTACCACAACGCACTATGTGCACTACATTACCACAATGCATAAGAGTAAATAAAAAATACAGACCTTATTTGTGAAGCATTATTTTGACAGCAGGCAGAACCATAGCATTCCTGCTATGAAAATTAGTCCCATCAGAAACTATTAGGGAGGGACTAAAGTGCAGAGTAGATAGACTGACTCTGAGTTCCAGTGTCACACCAAAGTTCCTGCTAGTGAGAAGCTGAATTCCAGGCTGGTTGGACAACAGTTGGAGGATCTCACCATCACTGCTGATCTTGTCTTGATCTTGTGGGCAGCACAGTGGCTAAATGGTTAGCACTTCTGCCTGGCAGTACTAGGGTCGTTGGTTCAAATCCTACCCCGGCACCACCTGCCTGGAGTTTGCATGCTCTCCCTGTGCCTGCGTGGGTTTCCTCCAGATACTCCGGTTTCCTCCCACACTCCAAAGACATGCTGGTAGGTTAATTGGATCCTGTCTAAATTGTCCCTAGTATGTATATGTATGAATTTGAGTTAGGGACCTTAGATTGTACACCCCTTGAGGGTTAGGGACTGATGTGAATGTACAATATATATATATGTGTAAAGCGCTGCGTAAACTGACAGCGCTATATAAGTACCTGAAATAAATAAATCTCCAACACAAAGACAGATGCCACTTTATCCTCAGGGGGCCCTGCAACTGGAATTTGCTACAACATTCATCTGGAGGTATCTCTATTAATAACTATATATACCTGGGCATATGTACACAATTCCACCTGGACTCCTATACAGCCTTTTGCTGTTTCAGGATGTTAGAACAATTAATTAAGTCAGTGATAACAATCATTTAACTGATGTATGGCAGTGCCTCCAATATGAAAATAAAATATTTTAAATAATTACACTGATCAGTGAATTATTCCTGAAGTTTGTTGCTCTATGCAGATATAAATGGCATAAAAGTATGAACTACGAAAGTAGCAATATAAATTAAGATGTATTCTACAATCACTAACAATAACAGATAGCAGTCAGAGTGATAGTGGAAAACAGACACTGAAATTATATTCAACAAATAATCTTTAACTTTAAATGGCTACACAGATATAGATACCAGGAACTTATACTGTATTGCCAAAAAGAATTTGGCCCCCTGCCTTTACACACACATGAACTTTAATGGCCCCCCAGTCTTAGTCCGTAGGGTTCAATATTGAGTTGGCCCCGCCCTTTGCAGCTATAACAGCTTCAACTCTTCTGGGAAGGCCGTCCACAAGGTTTAGGAGGGTGTCTATGGGAAGGTTTGACCATTCTTCCAGAAGCACATTTGTGAGGTCAGGCACTGATGTCGGGTGAGAAGGCCTGGCTCACAGTCTCCGCCCTAATTCATCCCAAAGGTGTTCTATGGGGTTGAGGTCAGGATTCTGTGCAGACCAGTCAAGTTCCTCCACCCCAAACTCGCTCCCCCATGTCTTTATGGACCTTGCTTTGCGCACTGGTGCGCAGTCATGTTGGAACAGGAAGGGGCCATCCCCAAACTCTTCCCACAAAGTTGGGAGCATGAAATTGTCCAAAATGTCTTGGTATGCTGATGCCTTAAGAGCTCCCATCACGTTTATAAGGTAAAGCCTTGTGAATGAGCTGTGTTTTTACTGCCCCCAAACCACTCCCTCTTTTGCTGAAGAGAAATGGCTGGGGTGTACACATGCAGCAACTGCAACACTTTGCTTTGTGTCTGCGGCAGGAACTATACCTCCTGTTGTGCTCAGTGGGCACTATTATCCAGTAACACAACCCATTCTAGCGAGTGGAGCCGCTCTGCAACCACACTGCAACTGCACAAAATGTCTGCCAATTAGGCGGTTAAAATAAGTGATGAGGAGGTGATACAAAACCTCCACACTGCCTTTCAACTGCTCACCAAAGAGCGATCCAAATGCAGATTGCTCTTCATTCAGCAAAACAAGTGTAAATGAGTAAAAAAAAAAGGCATTGTTCATGTGTCATACAAACAAATGATCTATGCTGGTATTGATAATTCCATTCATTTCTAGTGAAAAAAAGTTGGAATTCAGCTTTAAGGCCCCATCCATTCATCCCAAGCGATCCATTTCGTCAACTCCTCAGGGTAACTAATAGTATAATAATATCTAGATAATATTTGGTTCGTCATTCCTGGTGACGCATGTCTGGATGCCGCGGCCATATTGGATTCCCCAGTGCATGCAGATTTACCCATAGGTTGTGGTAAAAACGCTTGTTAACCAAGAAGACCATGTGAGTGTAATTATTTGTGGTATTTTACCCTTTCTTAATAAATATACTACACTATGGAAAGTTTTATGTCTTTCTATGATTCTGAATAAGAGAGGAGGAGAAATAAGGAGTCTGCCAGAGGAGATACACCACTGAGGTGGAAACTGCTTTGGGGCCCTTTGTGGGTCAAGGAGGGGAGGTGAGCAGGCATTGCTGCCATTTGGAGGAGATTATTTGCACCTAGAAGTGGAGATCACGTGTGTTTTTCCAAAAGCACAGAGTCACATGCATGGACATTTTTTCTTTTTCACTTATGATGTATATGAAATGTGTATGAATTAGGCACCATTTTATGTGGATAATTAATTTCATATTCACTAATTTATTCACATTTGGTTATGTATTGAAATTTGTTATATGCACGGTATAATAAGTTTTTTTTTATAGTGTGTGTTGAATCACTAAAGCTTAATTACATTCGATTGCACTATTTTTTTCTCCCACCAGAGGGAGGTATTAGTGTTTATTATATAGATTTGTCACACAGGAGTATCAGATTTATATTAATTAATTTTTATTAATTCTTTTTTGAATGCACTTTATTTATTTATGAGATATAAGCGCTTCACTATTTTTTTCTTTTTCTTTTTATCTAGATAATATTTGTTTCATTTAATATTACAATTGGAATAATGTTTGTTGGGTTAATTTGATATTCTGCTGGTAGTAACATAACCTCTAAGGTTAGATATTCTTTTTCCCTATTATTTTTAAGTGTTCTTGCATAGCAAGGAACACTTATTGTTATCTCACAAGTATATTCTTATTCTTATTAAGTGTTCTTGCATAGCAAGGAACACTTATTGTTATCTCACAAGTATATTCTTATTCTTATTAAGTGTTCTTGCATAGCAAGGAACACTTATTGTTATCTCACATATATATTCTTATTCTTATTCTTATTATAGCCATATTTGCCACGCTAACTCCTCCCACAGTTTTTACACTACAAAGACAAGTAATATATCAAAACGTGCGCATTGATCCCGATCGGATTGCTATTACTTTGTAGAACGTTTCGCCGAATCGTTCAAGAAATATCGCGGTTTTTGCGGCGAAATTTTCCCATAGGAATGCATTGAGCAGCACAGCACAGCTAGAGTGTGCAAAGGAAAAATCAGAAAAATCAGAACATGATTTGTAAACTGCCATCACTCTTTCATTTTCAAGCTCACCTACACATATCTTATATCAAAACGTTCAGCTAACCCTGCTGTCACTAAAAATGTTCACGGCTAAGCCATACTCCTGATAGTTTTCAGAATATGACCATTTGTTTGCACATCACCCCTCCCATTGACTTTCATTGAAACTCCACTCTAGACACCAGACATTTTAAGGGACGTTTTTAAACTGCGACTGTGCCTTCATTTTTTATCTTTCAGAGACATACTATACATCAAAATTTAGGCCTTTTTCTTGTGATTGTCGCAATATAAGCCTTTTCACGGTAGCATTTATACTTTTAAAACTACAAGCGTTTGAAGATGGCAATCGCCAGTGAACTTGGCAAGTTTAAACAGCCTGTTTAGAGCAGACCTTCTCACACACCTGTGACTGACTGAGGTAACAGGTGCAAGCAAAGGTCACTCAGGGGGCAGCTGAGTCACATTAGAGTGAGAAAGCTACAGTGTGAAAGGAAAAATCAGAACATGATTTGTAAACTGCCATAACTATGTCATTATCAAGCCCACCTACACATATCTTATATCAAAACGTTCAGCTAACCCTGCTGTCACTAAAAATGTTCACGAATGCCAGTAGTGTACCGCGCTCCAATATATTCTACCTTATGTGATATAATGAATTCATAAGTGTACCACCGATAATCAAATAATTACATCAATTAATTATACTTAAATATATGATTTGTGTAAATATATAAAATAAATTAATTTATCAATGTGAAAAAACAAAAACTATGAATGCAAAATATAAATAAAAAATAAAAAATATTTGCAGTGGGAATGACAGTTCCTTCTGTATAAATGAGATGGTGTTATTATTCAGTCTGGATAAAAATAAAATAAAATTAAAATAAAAAAATAAAATAAAATAAAATTAAAATAAAAATAAAATTAAAAATTAAAATTAAAATAAAAATAAAATGAAAAATAAAATAAAAATTAAATTAAAATTAAAATAAATAAAAAATATTTGCAGTGGGAATGACAGTTCCTTCTGTATAAATGAGATGGTATTATTATTCAGTCTGGATAAAAATAAAAATAAAATAAAAATTAAATTAAAATAAAAAAAAAATAAAACTAAAAGTAAAATAAAATTAAAAATAAAAATAAAAATTAAAATAAAAAAATTAAAATTAAAATAAAAAATTAAATAAAAATAAAATTAAAAATAAAATTAAATTAAAATAAAATAAAAATAAAATTAAAATTAACATAAAATTAAAATTAACAAAAAATTAAAATAAAAATAAAATTAAAATAAAAAAAAAAATTATATTAACATAAAATTAAAATTAAATTAAAATAAAAGTAAAAATAAAATAAAAATAAAATAAAATTAAAATTAAAATTAAAATAAAAAAAAATTAAAATAAAAATAAAATTAAAATAACATAAAATAAAAATAAAAATAAAATTAAAATTAAAATAAAATTAAAAATAAAATAAAATAAAAATTAAAATTAAAATAAAAAAAAATAAAAATTAAAATTAAAATAAAAAAAAATTAAAATTAAAATAAAATTAAAATAACATAAAATAAAAATAAAATTAAAAATAAAATAAAATTAAAATAAAATAAAAATTAAAATAAAATAAAAATAAAATTAAAAATAAAATAAAATAAAAATAAAAATTAAAATAAAAAAAAAATTAAAATAAAAATAAATAATTGATATCCCGGATAAGACACTATGTTTCTTTTCTTTAATATTTAATTAATACTAATTTTAGCACGCAATTGAACTTGGCAAGTTTAAAAAGCCTGTTTAGAACAGGCATGCTGACATTCCTCTCAGAGTGAGTTGTCATAGCAACCCAGCTGTCTCAGCACAGTGAGCCTACTCCGCCCTCTCCAGGTGCAGCAACCAAAGGTCACTCAAGAGGCAGATGACTCATGAGGCTGGACTGTGAGGTTCAAAATACAAGCTGAAATGCATTTCTCACTATCAGGCTTGCAATGTGCACTGCTTACATTTCATCAATCATTTGGTAAAGGTTGCGGCAAGAACACTTTACACAATTTCCCCAGAAATTGTAGATTGTCTAGTTAAGTGTTCTTGCATAGCAAGGAACACTTATTGTTATCTCACAAATATATTCTTATTCTTATTAAGTGTTCTTGCATAGCAAGGAACACTTATTGTTATCTCACAAATATATTCTTATTAAGTGTTCTTGCATAGCAAGGAACACTTATTGTTATCTCACAAATATATTCTTATTCTTATTTTTATTCTTATTCTTATTATTATAGCCAAATTTGCCACGCTAACTCCTCCCACAGTTTTTACACTACAAAGACAAGTAATATATCAAAACGTGCGGATTGTTCCCGATCGGATTGCTATTACTTTGTGGAACGTTTCGCCGAATCGTTCAAGAAATATCGCGGTTTTTGCGGCAAAATTTTCCCATAGGAATGAATGGTGCATCTAGAGTGGCAGCAGAGCACAGCTAGAGTGTGCAAAGGAAAAATCAGAACATGATTTGTAAACTGCCATCACTATGTCATTTTCAAGCCCACCTACACATATCTTATATCAAAACGTTCAGCTAACCCTGCTGTCACTAAAAATGTTCACGGCTAGGACATACTCCTGATAGTTTTCACAATATGACCATTTGTTTGGACCTCACCCCTCCCATTGACTTTCATTGAAACTCCACTTTAGACACAAGAAATTTTAAGGGACGTTTTTAAACTGCGACTGTGCCTTCATTTTTAATATTGCAGAGACATACTATATATCAAAATTTAGGTCTTTTTCTTGTGATTGTCACAATATAAACCTTTTCACGGTAGCATGTATACTTTTAAAACTACAAGTGTTTGAAAATGGCAATCGCCAGTGAACTTGGCAAGTTTAAACAGCCTGTTTTCAGCAGAGCTTCTCACACACCTGTGACTGACTGAGGTAACAGGTGCAAGCAAAGGTCACTCAGGGGGCAGCTGAGTCACATTAGAGTGAGAAATCTACAGTGTGAAAGGAAAAATCAGAACATGATTTGTAAACTGCCATAACTATGTCATTTTCAAGTCCACCTACACATATCTTATATCAAAACGTTCAGCTAACCCTGCTGTCACTAAAAATGTTCACGGCTAGGACATACTCCTGATAGTTTTCAGAATATGACCATTTGTTTGCACCTCACTCCTCCCATTGACTTTCATTGAAACTCCACTTTAGACACAAGAAATTTTAAGGGACGTTTTTAAACTGCGACTGTGCCTTCATTTTTAATATTGCAGAGACATACTATACATCAAAATTTAGGTCTGTTTCTTGTGATTGTCACAATATAAGCCTTTTCATGGTAGCATTTATACTTTTAAATCTACAAGCGTTTGAAGATGGCAATCGCCAGTGATGTCAGCAACTTGGAGCAGTTTGTTTATAACCATGACTCTGCCCTTGGTGTGGAGGGAGTTGCCATAGGAACCCAGCTGTGTGAGCAGGAAGCAGAGAGACAAAAGCTAACCTGCCCACTCCAGTTGTGTGGAGGCCAGAACACCACACAATTTCCACAGAAATTGTGAAAACGCCAGTGAAGTGAGCAATTTGAAGCAGTTTGTTTTTAACCGCTCTTCTCTGCCATATTTGAAATCTAATTCTTATTCCTATTATAGCCATATTTGCCACGCTAACTCCTCCCACAGTTTTTACACTACAAAGACAAGTAATATATCAAAACGTGCGCATTGATCCCGATCGGATTGCTATTACTTTGTAGAACGTTTCGCCGAATCGTTCAAGAAATATCGCGGTTTTTGCGGCGAAATTTTCCCATAGGAATGCATTGAGCAGCACAGCACAGCTAGAGTGTGCAAAGGAAAAATCAGAAAAATCAGAACATCATTTGTAAACTGCCATCACTCTGCCATTTTCAAGCCCACCTACACATATCTTATATCAAAACGTTCAGCTAACCCTGCTGTCACTAAAAATGTTCACGAATACCAGTAGTGTACCGCGCTCCAATATATTCTACCTTATGTGATATAATGAATTCATAAGTGTACCACCGATAATCAAATAATTACATCAATTAATTATACTTAAATATATGATTTGTGTAAATATATAAAATAAATTAATTTATCAATGTGAAAAAACAAAAACTATGAATGAAAAATATAAATAAAAAATAAAAAATATTTGCAGTGGGAATGACAGTTCCTTCTGTATAAATGAGATGGTGTTATTATTCAGTCTGGATAAAAATAAAAATAAAATAAAATTAAAATAAAAATAAAATTAAAAATTAAAATTAAAACAAAATAAAAATTAAAAATAAAATAAATATTAAATAAAAATTAAAATAAATAAAAAATATTTGCAGTGGGAATGACAGTTCCTTCTGTATAAATGAGATGGTATTATTATTCAGTCTGGATAAAAATAAAAATAAAATAAAAATTTAATTAAAATAAAAAAAAAATAAAATTTAAATTAAAATAAAATTAAAAATAAAATAAAAATAAAAATTAAAATAAAAATAAAATTAAAATTAAAAAAAAATTAAAATAAATAAAAAATATTTGCAGTGGGAATGACAGTTCCTTCTGTATAAATGAGATGGTATTATTATTCAGTCTGGATAAAAATAAAAATAAAATAAAAATTTAATTAAAATAAAAAAAAATAAAATTAAAATTAAAATAAAATTAAAAATAAAATAAAAATAAAAATTAAAATAAAAATAAAATTAAAATAAAAATTAACATAAAATTAAAATTAACATAAAATTAAAATAAAAATAAAATAAAATTAAAATAAAAATAAAAATAAAATTAAAAATAAAAATTAAAATAAAATTAAAAATAAAATAAAATTAAAATTAAAATAAAAATAAAATTAAAATTAACATAAAATTAAAATAAAAATAAAATTAAAATTAAAATTAAAATTAAAATAAAATTAAAATTAAAATTAAAATAAACATAAAATTAAATTTAAAATAAAATAAAATAAAATAATAAAAATTAAAATTAAAATAAAATTAAAATAAAAAAAAAATTAAAATAAAAATAAAAATAAATAATTGATATCCCGGATAAGACACTATGTTTCTTTTCTTTAATATTTAATTAATACTAATTTTAGCACACAATTGAACTTGGCAAGTTTAAAAAGCCTGTTTAGAACACACATGCTGACATTCCTCTCAGAGTGAGTTGTCATAGCAACCCAGCTGTCTCAGCACAGTGAGCCTACTCCGCGCTCTCCAGGTGCAGCAACCAAAGGTCACTCAAGAGGCAGATGACTCACCAGGCTGGACTGTGAGCTTCAAAATACAAGCTGAAATGCATTTCTCACTATCAGGCTTGCAATGTGCACTGCTTACATTTCATCAATCATTTGGTAAAGGTTGCGGCAAGAACACTTTACACAATTTCCCCAGAAATTGTAGATTGTCTAGTTCTTATTCTTATTCTTATTATAGCCATATTTGCCACGCTAACTCCTCCCACAGTTTTTACACTACAAAGACAAGTAATATATCAAAACGTGCGCATTGATCCCGATCGGATTGCTATTACTTTGTAGAACGTTTCGCCGAATCGTTCAAGAAATATCGCGGTTTATGCGGCGAAATTTTCCCATAGGAATGCATTGAGCAGCACAGCACAGCTAGAGTGTGCAAAGGAAAAATCAGAAAAATCAGAACATGATTTGTAAACTGCCATCACTCTTTCATTTTCAAGCTCACCTACACATATCTTATATCAAAACGTTCAGCTAACCCTGCTGTCACTAAAAATGTTCACGGCTAAGCCATACTCCTGATAGTTTTCAGAATATGACCATTTGTTTGCACATCACCCCTCCCATTGACTTTCATTGAAACTCCACTCTAGACACCAGACATTTTAAGGGACGTTTTTAAACTGCGACTGTGCCTTCATTTTTAATATTGCAGAGACATACTATACATCAAAATTTAGGCCTTTTTCTTGTGATTGTCGCAATATAAACCTTTTCACGGTAGCATTTATACTTTTAAAACTACAAGCGTTTGAAAATGGCAATCGCCAGTGAACTTGGCAAGTTTAAACAGCCTGTTTAGAGCAGACCTTCTCACACACCTGTGACTGACTGAGGTAACAGGTGCAAGCAAAGGTCACTCAGGGGGCAGCTGAGTCACATTAGAGTGAGAAAGCTGCAGTGTGAAAGGAAAAATCAGAACATGATTTGTAAACTGCCATAACTATGTCATTTTCAAGCCCACCTACACATATCTTATATCAAAACGTTCAGCTAACCCTGCTGTCACTAAAAATGTTCACGAATGCCAGTAGTGTACCGCGCTCCAATATATTCTACCTTATGTGATATAATGAATTCATAAGTGTACCACCGATAATCAAATAATTACATCAATTAATTATACTTAAATATATGATTTGTGTAAATATATAAAATAAATTAATTTATCAATGTGAAAAAACAAAAACTATGAATGCAAAATATAAATAAAAAATAAAAAATATTTGCAGTGGGAATGACAGTTCCTTCTGTATAAATGAGATGGTGTTATTATTCAGTCTGGATAAAAATAAAATAAAATTAAAATAAAAAAATAAAATAAAATAAAATTAAAATAAAAATAAAATTAAAAATTAAAATTAAAATAAAAATAAAATGAAAAATAAAATAAAAATTAAATTAAAATTAAAATAAATAAAAAATATTTGCAGTGGGAATGACAGTTCCTTCTGTATAAATGAGATGGTATTATTATTCAGTCTGGATAAAAATAAAAATAAAATAAAAATTAAATTAAAATAAAAAAAAAATAAAAATAAAATTAAAATAAAATTAAAAATAAAAATAAAAATTAAAATAAAAAAATTAAAATTAAAATAAAAAATTAAATAAAAATAAAATTAAAAATAAAATTAAATTAAAATAAAATAAAAATAAAATTAAAATTAACATAAAATTAAAATTAACATAAAATTAAAATAAAAATAAAATTAAAATAAAAAAAAAAATTATATTAACATATAAAATTAAAATTAAATTAAAATAAAAGTAAAAATAAAATAAAAATAAAATAAAATAAAAATTAAAATTAAAATAAAAAAAAATTAAAATAAAAATAAAATTAAAATAACATAAAATAAAAATAAAAATAAAATTAAAATAAAAATAAAATTAAAAATAAAATAAAATAAAAATTAAAATTAAAATAAAAAAAAATTAAAATAAAAATAAAATTAAATTAACATAAAATAAAAATAAAATTAAAATAAAAATAAAATTAAAAATAAAATAAAATTAAAATTAAAATTAAAATAAAAAAAAATTAAAATAAAAATAAATAATTGATATCCCGGATAAGACACTATGTTTCTTTTCTTTAATATTTAATTAATACTAATTTTAGCACGCAATTGAACTTGGCAAGTTTAAAAAGCCTGTTTAGAACAGACATGCTGACATTCCTCTCAGAGTGAGTTGTCATAGCAACCCAGCTGTCTCAGCACAGTGAGCCTACTCCGCCCTCTCCAGGTGCAGCAACCAAAGGTCACTCAAGAGGCAGATGACTCATGAGGCTGGACTGTGAGGTTCAAAATACAAGCTGAAATGCATTTCTCACTATCAGGCTTGCAATGTGCACTGCTTACATTTCATCAATCATTTGGTAAAGGTTGCGGCAAGAACACTTTACACAATTTCCCCAGAAATTGTAGATTGTCTAGTTCTTATTTTTAAGTGTTCTTGCATAGCAAGGAACACTTATTGTTATCTCACAAGTATATTCTTATTCTTATTCTTATTCTTATTATTATAGCCAAATTTGCCACGCTAACTCCTCCCACAGTTTTTACACTACAAAGACAAGTAATATATCAAAACGTGCGGATTGTTCCCGATCGGATTGCTATTACTTTGTGGAACGTTTCGCCGAATTGTTCAAGAAATATCGCGGTTTTTGTGGCGAAATTTTCCCATAGGAATGAATGGTGCATCTAGAGTGGCAGCAGAGCACAGCTAGAGTGTGCAAAGGAAAAATCAGAACATGATTTGTAAACTGCCATCACTCTGCCATTTTCAAGCCCACCTACACATATCTTATATCAAAACGTTCAGCTAACCCTGCTGTCACTAAAAATGTTCACGGCTAAGCCATAGTCCTGATAGTTTTCAGAATATGACCATTTGTTTGCACATCACCCCTCCCATTGACTTTCATTGAAACTCCACTCTAGACACCAGACATTTTAAGGGACGTTTTTAAATTGCGACTGTGCCTTCATTTGTTATCTTTCAGAGACATACTATACATCAAACTGTAGGTCTTTTTCTTGTGATTGTCACAATATAAACCTTTTCACGGTAGCATTTATACTTTTAAAACTACAAGCGTTTGAAGATGGCAATCGCCAGTGAATTTGGCAAGTTTAAACAGCCTGTTTAGAGCACAGCTCCTCACACACCTGTGACTGACTGAGGTAACAGGTGCAAGCAAAGGTCACTCAGGGGGCAGCTGAGTCACATTAGAGTGAGAAAACTGCAGTGTGGAAGGAAAAATCAGAACATGATTTGTAAACTGCCATAACTATGTCATTTTCAAGCCCACCTACACATATCTTATATCAAAACGTTCAGCTAACCCTGCTGTCACTAAAAATGTTCACGGCTAGGACATACTCCTGATAGTTTTCAGAATATGACCATTTGTTTGCACCTCACTCCTCCCATTGACTTTCATTGAAACTCCACTTTAGACACAAGAAATTTTAAGGGACGTTTTTAAACTGTGACTGTGCCTTCATTTTTAATATTGCAGAGACATACTATATATCAAAATTTAGGTTTGTTTCTTGTGATTGTCACAATATAAGCCTTTTTACGGTAGCATTTATACTTTTAAAACTACAACCGTTTGAAGATGGCAATCGCCAGTGATGTCAGCAACTTGGAGCAGTTTGTTTATAACCATGACTCTGCCCTTGGTGTGGAGGGAGTTGCCATAGGAACCCAGCTGTGTGAGCAGGAAGCAGAGAGACAAAAGCTAACCTGCCCACTCCAGTTGTGTGGAGGCCAGAACACCACACAATTTCCACAGAAATTGTGAAGACGCCAGTGAAGTGAGCAATTTGAAGCAGTTTGTTTTTAACCGCTCTTCTCTGCCATATTTGAAATCTAATTCTTATTCTTATTATAGCCATATTTGCCACGCTAACTCCTCCCACAGTTTTTACACTACAAAGACAAGTAATATATCAAAACGTGCACATTGATCCCGATCGGATTGCTATTACTTTGTAGAACGTTTCGCCGAATCGTTCAAGAAATATTGCGGTTTTTGCGGTAAAATTTTCCCATAGGAATGCATTGAGCAGCACAGCACAGCTAGAGTGTGCAAAGGAAAAATCAGAAAAATCAGAACATGATTTGTAAACTGCCATAACTCTTTCATTTTCAAGCCCACCTACACATATCTTATATCAAAACGTTCAGCTAACCCTGCTGTCACTAAAAATGTTCACGAATACCAGTAGTGTACCGCGCTCCAATATATTCTACCTTATGTGATATAATGAATTCATAAGTGTACCACCGATAATCAAATAATTACATCAATTAATTATACTTAAATATATGATTTGTGTAAATATATAAAATAAATTAATTTATCAATGTGAAAAAACAAAAACTATGAATGAAAAATATAAATAAAAAATAAAAAATATTTGCAGTGGGAATGACAGTTCCTTCTGTATAAATGAGATGGTGTTATTATTCAGTCTGGATAAAAATAAAAATAAAATAAAATAAAATTAAAATTAAAATAAAATTAAAAATTAAAATTAAAATAAAAATAAAATTAAAAATAAAAAAAAATTAAATTAAAATTAAAATAACTAAAAAATATTTGCAGTGGGAATGACAGTTCTTTCTGTATAAATGAGATGGTATTATTATTCAGTCTGGATAAAAATAAAATAAAAATTAAATTAAAATAAAAAAAAATAAATTAAAATTAAATTAAAATTAAAAATAAAATAAAAATAAAAATTAACATAAAATTAAAATAACATAAAATAAAAATAAAAATAAAAATAAAATTAAAATAAAAATAAAATTAAAAATAAAATTAACATAAAATTAAAATAAAATTAAAATTAAAATAAAATTAAAATGAAAATAAAAATAAAATTTAAAATAAAAAAAAAATTAAAATTAAAATAAAATTAAAATTAAAATATAATTAAAATAAAAATAAAATTAAAATAAAATAAAAATAAAATTAAAATTAACATAAATAAAAATAAAATTAACATAAAATAAAAATAAAATTAACATAAAATAAAAATCAAAATAAAATTAAAATAAAATTAAAATAAAAATAAAAATAAAAATAAAATTAAAATAAAATAAAAATAAAATTAAAATTAACATAAAATAAAAATAAAAATAAAATTAACATAAAATAAAAATAAAATTAAAATAAAAATAAAATTAAAAATAAAATAAAATTAAATTAAAATTAAAATAAAATTAAAATAAAAAAAATTAAAATAAAAATAAAAATAAATAATTGATATCCCGGAGAAGACACTATGTTTCTTTTCTTTAATATTTAATTAATACTAATTTTAGCACGCAATTGAACTTGGCAAGTTTAAAAAGCCTGTTTAGAACAGCCATGCTGACATTCCTCTCAGAGTGAGTTGTCATAGCAACCCAGCTGTCTCAGCACAGTGAGCCTACTCCGCCCTCTCCAGGTGCAGCAACCAAAGGTCCCTCAAGAGGCAGATGACTCACCAGGCTGGACTGTGAGCTTCAAAATACAAGCTGAAATGCATTTCTCACTATCAGGCTTGCAATGTGCACTGCTTACATTTCATCAATCATTTGGTAAAGGTTGCGGCAAGAACACTTTACACAATTTCCCCAGAAATTGTAGATTGTCTAGTTATTCTTATTCTTATTATTATAGCCAAATTTGCCACGCTAACTCCTCCCACAGTTTTTACACTACAAAGACAAGTAATATATCAAAACGTGCGGATTGTTCCCGATCGGATTGCTATTACTTTGTGGAACGTTTCGCCGAATCGTTCAAGAAATATCGCGGTTTTTGTGGCGAAATTTTCCCATAGGAATGAATGGTGCATGTAGAGTGGCAGCAGTGCACAGCTAGAGTGTGCAAAGGAAAAATCAGAACATGATTTGTAAACTGCCATCACTCTGCCATTTTCAAGCCCACCTACACATATCTTATATCAAAACGTTCAGCTAACCCTGCTGTCACTAAAAATGTTCACGGCTAGGACATACTCCTGATAGTTTTCAGAATATGACCATTTGTTTGCACATCACCCCTCCCATTGACTTTCATTGAAACTCCACTCTAGACACCAGACATTTTAAGGGACATTTTTAAACTGCGACTGTGCCTTCATTTGTTATCTTTCAGAGACATACTATACATCAAACTGTAGGTCTTTTTCTTGTGATTGTCACAATATAAACCTTTTCACGGTAGCATTTATACTTTTAAAACTACAAGCGTTTGAAGATGGCAATCGCCAGTGAATTTGGCAAGTTTAAACAGCCTGTTTAGAGCACAGCTCCTCACACACCTGTGACTGACTGAGGTAACAGGTGCAAGCAAAGGTCACTCAGAGGGCAGCTGAGTCACATTAGAGTGAGAAAGCTGCAGTGTGAAAGGAAAAATCAGAACATGATTTGTAAACTGCCATCACTATGTCATTTTCAAGCCCACCTACACATATCTTATATCAAAACGTTCAGCTAACCCTGCTGTCACTAAAAATGTCCACGGCTAGGACATACTCCTGATAGTTTTCAGAATATGACCATGTGTTTGCACCTCACTCCTCCCATTGACTTTCATTGAAACTCCACTTTAGACACAAGAAATTTTAAGGGACGTTTTTAAACTGCGACTGTGCCTTCATTTTTAATATTGCAGAGACATACTATATATCAAAATTTAGGTCTGTTTCTTGTGATTGTCACAATATAAGCCTTTTCACGGTAGCATTTATACTTTTAAAACTACAACCGTTTGAAGATGGCAATCGCCAGTGATGTCAGCAACTTGGAGCAGTTTGTTTATAACCATGACTCTGCCCTTGGTGTGGAGGGAGTTGCCATAGGAACCCAGCTGTGTGAGCAGGAAGCAGAGAGACAAAAGCTAACCTGCCCACTCCAGTTGTGTGGAGGCCAGAACACCACACAATTTCCACAGAAATTGTGAAGACACCAGTGAAGTGAGCAATTTGAAGCAGTTTGTTTTTAACCGCTCTTCTCTGCCATATTTGAAATCTAATTCTTATTCTTATTATAGCCATATTTGCCACGCTAACTCCTCCCACAGTTTTTACACTACAAAGACAAGTAATATATCAAAACGTGCGCATTGATCCCGATCGGATTGCTATTACTTTGTAGAACGTTTCGCCGAATCGTTCAAGAAATATCGCGGTTTTTGCGGCGAAATTTTCCCATAGGAATGCATTGAGCAGCACAGCACAGCTAGAGTGTGCAAAGGAAAAATCAGAAAAATCAGAACATGATTTGTAAACTGCCATCACTCTGCCATTTTCAAGCCCACCTACACATATCTTATATCAAAACGTTCAGCTAACCCTGCTGTCACTAAAAATGTTCACGAATGCCAGTAGTGTACCGCGCTCCAATATATTCTACCTTATGTGATATAATGAATTCATAAGTGTACCACCGATAATCAAATAATTACATCAATTAATTATACTTAAATATATGATTTGTGTAAATATATAAAATAAATTAATTTATCAATGTGAAAAAACAAAAACTATGAATGAAAAATATAAATAAAAAATAAAAAATATTTGCAGTGGGAATGACAGTTCCTTCTGTATAAATGAGATGGTGTTATTATTCAGTCTGGATAAAAATAAAAATAAAATAAAATTAAAATAAAAATAAAATTAAAAATTAAAATTAAAATAAAATTAAAAATAAAAATAAAATTAAAAATAAAATAAAATTAAAATTAAAATAAAAATAAAATTAAAATTAACATAAAATTAAAATAAAAATAAAATTAAAATAAAATTAAAATTAAATAAAAATTAAAATAAATAAAAAATATTTGCAGTGGGAATGACAGTTCCTTCTGTATAAATGAGATGGTATTATTATTCAGTCTGGATGAAAAAAAAAAATAAAATAAAAATTTAATTAAAATAAAAAAAAAATAAAATTAAAATAAAATTAAAAATAAAATAAAAATAAAAATTAAAATAAAAATAAAATAAAAATTAAAAAAAAATTAAAATCAAAATAAAATTAACATAAAATTAAAATAAAAATAAAATTAAAATAAAAATTAAAATAAAATTAAATTAACATAAAATTAAAATAAAAATAAAAATAAAAATAAAATTAAAAATAAAAATAAAATTAAAAATAAAATAAAATTAAAATAAAAATAAAAATAAATTTAAAATTAACATAAAATTAAAATAAAAATAAATATAAAATTAAAATAAAAATAAATATAAAATTAAAATAAAAATAAATATAAAATTAAAATAAAATAAAAATAAAATTAAAAATAAAATAAAATAATAAAAATTAAAATTAAAATAAAATTAAAATAAAAAAAAATTAAAATAAAAAAAAAAATAAATAATTGATATCCCGGATAAGACACTATGTTTCTTTTCTTTAATATTTAATTAATACTAATTTTAGCACGCAATTGAACTTGGCAAGTTTAAAAAGCCTGTTTAGAACACACATGCTGACATTCCTCTCAGAGTGAGTTGTCATAGCAACCCAGCTGTCTCAGCACAGTGAGCCTACTCCGCCCTCTCCAGGTGCAGCAACCAAAGGTCACTCAAGAGGCAGATGACTCACCAGGCTGGACTGTGAGCTTCAAAATACAAGCTGAAATGCATTTCTCACTATCAGGCTTGCAATGTGCACTGCTTACATTTCATCAATCATTTGGTAAAGGTTGCGGCAAGAACACTTTACACAATTTCCCCAGAAATTGTAGATTGTCTAGTTCTTATTATTATAGCCAAATTTGCCACGCTAACTCCTCCCACAGTTTTTACACTACAAAGACAAGTAATATATCAAAACGTGCGGATTGTTCCCGATCGGATTGCTATTACTTTGTGGAACGTTTCGCCGAATCGTTCAAGAAATATCGCGGTTTTTGTGGCGAAATTTTCCCATAGGAATGAATGGTGCATCTAGAGTGGCAGCAGAGCACAGCTAGAGTGTGCAAAGGAAAAATCAGAACATGATTTGTAAACTGCCATCACTCTGCCATTTTCAAGCCCACCTACACATATCTTATATCAAAACGTTCAGCTAACCCTGCTGTCACTAAAAATGTTCACGGCTAGGACATACTCCTGATAGTTTTCAGAATATGACCATTTGTTTGGACCTCACACCTCCCATTGACTTTCATTGAAACTCCACTTTAGACACAAGAAATTTTAAGGGACGTTTTTAAACTGCGACTGTGCCTTCATTTTTTATCTTTCAGAGACATACTATATATCAAAATTTAGGTCTGTTTCTTGTGATTGTCACAATATAAGCCTTTTCATGGTAGCATTTATACTTTTAAAACTACAAGCGTTTGAAAATGGCAATCGCCAGTGAACTTGGCAAGTTTAAACAGCCTGTTTAGAGCAGACCTTCTCACACACCTGTGACTGACTGAGGTAACAGGTGCAAGCAAAGGTCATTCAGGGGGCAGCTGAGTCACATTAGAGTGATAAAGCTGCAGTGTGAAAGGAAAAATCAGAACATGATTTGTAAACTGCCATCACTCTTTCATTTTCAAGCTCACCTACACATATCTTATATCAAAACGTTCAGCTAACCCTGCTGTCACTAAAAATGTTCACGGCTAAGCCATACTCCTGATAGTTTTCAGAATATGACCATTTGTTTGCACATCACCCCTCCCATTGACTTTCATTGAAACTCCACTCTAGACACCAGACATTTTAAGGGACGTTTTTAAACTGCGACTGTGCCTTCATTTTTAATATTGCAGAGACATACTATACATCAAAATTTAGGCCTTTTTCTTGTGATTGTCGCAATATAAACCTTTTCACGGTAGCATTTATACTTTTAAAACTACAAGCGTTTGAAAATGGCAATCGCCAGTGAACTTGGCAAGTTTAAACAGCCTGTTTAGAGCAGACCTTCTCACACACCTGTGACTGACTGAGGTAACAGGTGCAAGCAAAGGTCACTCAGGGGGCAGCTGAGTCACATTAGAGTGAGAAAGCTGCAGTGTGAAAGGAAAAATCAGAACATGATTTGTAAACTGCCATAACTATGTCATTTTCAAGCCCACCTACACATATCTTATATCAAAACGTTCAGCTAACCCTGCTGTCACTAAAAATGTTCACGAATGCCAGTAGTGTACCGCGCTCCAATATATTCTACCTTATGTGATATAATGAATTCATAAGTGTACCACCGATAATCAAATAATTACATCAATTAATTATACTTAAATATATGATTTGTGTAAATATATAAAATAAATTAATTTATCAATGTGAAAAAACAAAAACTATGAATGCAAAATATAAATAAAAAATAAAAAATATTTGCAGTGGGAATGACAGTTCCTTCTGTATAAATGAGATGGTGTTATTATTCAGTCTGGATAAAAATAAAAAAAAATTAAAATAAAAAAATAAAATAAAATAAAATTAAAATAAAAATAAAATTAAAAATTAAAATTAAAATAAAAATAAAATTAAAAATAAAATAAAAATTAAATTAAAATTAAAATAAATAAAAAATATTTGCAGTGGGAATGACAGTTCCTTCTGTATAAATGAGATGGTATTATTATTCAGTCTGGATAAAAATAAAAATAAAATAAAAATTAAATTAAAATAAAAAAAAAATAAAAATAAAATTAAAATAAAATTAAAAATAAAAATAAAAATTAAAATAAAAAAATTAAAATTAAAATAAAAAATTAAATAAAAATAAAATTAAAAATAAAATTAAATTAAAATAAAATAAAAATAAAATTAAAATTAACATAAAATTAAAATTAACATAAAATTAAAATAAAAATAAAATTAAAATAAAAAAAAAAATTATATTAACATATAAAATTAAAATTAAATTAAAATAAAAGTAAAAATAAAATAAAAATAAAATAAAATAAAAATTAAAATTAAAATAAAAAAAAATTAAAATAAAAATAAAATTAAAATAACATAAAATAAAAATAAAAATAAAATTAAAATAAAAATAAAATTAAAAATAAAATAAAATAAAAATTAAAATTAAAATAAAAAAAAATTAAAATAAAAATAAAATTAAATTAACATAAAATAAAAATAAAATAAAAATAAAATTAAAAATAAAATAAAATTAAAATTAAAATTAAAATAAAAAAAAATTAAAATAAAAATAAATAATTGATATCCCGGATAAGACACTATGTTTCTTTTCTTTAATATTTAATTAATACTAATTTTAGCACGCAATTGAACTTGGCAAGTTTAAAAAGCCTGTTTAGAACAGACATGCTGACATTCCTCTCAGAGTGAGTTGTCATAGCAACCCAGCTGTCTCAGCACAGTGAGCCTACTCCGCCCTCTCCAGGTGCAGCAACCAAAGGTCACTCAAGAGGCAGATGACTCATGAGGCTGGACTGTGAGGTTCAAAATACAAGCTGAAATGCATTTCTCACTATCAGGCTTGCAATGTGCACTGCTTACATTTCATCAATCATTTGGTAAAGGTTGCGGCAAGAACACTTTACACAATTTCCCCAGAAATTGTAGATTGTCTAGTTCTTATTTTTATTAAGTGTTCTTGCATAGCAAGGAACACTTATTGTTATCTCACATATATATTCTTATTAAGTGTTCTTGCATAGCAAGGAACACTTATTGTTATCTCACATATATATTCTTATTCTTATTCTTATTCTTATTATAGCCATATTTGCCACGCTAACTCCTCCCACAGTTTTTACACTACAAAGACAAGTAATATATCAAAACGTGCGGATTGTTCCCGATCGGATTGCTATTACTTTGTGGAACGTTTCGCCGAATCGTTCAAGAAATATCGCGGTTTTTGCGGCGAAATTTTCCCATAGGAATGCATTGAGCAGCAGAGCACAGCTAGAGTGTGCAAAGGAAAAATCAGAAAAATCAGAACATGATTTGTAAACTGCCATCACTGTGTCATTATCAAGCCCACCTACACATATCTTATATCAAAACGTTCAGCTAACCCTGCTGTCACTAAAAATGTTCACGGCTAGGACATACTCCTGATAGTTTTCACAATATGACCATTTGTTTGGACCTCACCCCTCCCATTGACTTTCATTGAAACTCCACTCTAGATACCTGACATTTTAAGGGACGTTTTTAAACTGCGACTGTGCCTTCATTTTTTATCTTTCAGAGACATACTATACATCAAAATTTAGGTCTTTTTCTTGTGATTGTCACAGTATAAACCTTTTCACGGTAGCATTTATACTTTTAAAACTACAAGCGTTTGAAGATGGCAATCGCCAGTGAACTTGGCAAGTTTAAAAAGCCTGTTTATAGCAGAGCTCCTCACACACCTGTGACTGACTGAGGTAACAGGTGCAAGCAAAGGTCACTCAGGGGGCAGCTGAGTCACATTAGAGTGAGAAAGCTGCAGTGTGAAAGGAAAAATCAGAACATGATTTGTAAACTGCCATAACTATGTCATTTTCAAGCCCACCTACACATATCTTATATCAAAACGTTCAGCTAACCCTGCTGTCACTAAAAATGTTCACGGCTAGGACATACTCCTGATAGTTTTCAGAATATGACCATTTGTTTGCAAATAACCCCTCCCATTGACTTTCATTGAAACTTCACTCACAGCCACCTGAAATGTTAAGGGACGTTTTTAAACTGTGACTGTGCCTTCATTTTTAATATTGCAGAGACATACTATACATCAAAATTTAGGTCTGTTTCTTGTGATTGTCACAGTATAAACCTTTTCACGGTAGCATTTATACTTTTAAAACTACAAGCGTTTGAAGATGGCAATCGCCAGTGAATTTGGAAAGTTTGAGCACTGTGTTTAGAGCAGAGCTTGTCACACACCTGTGACTGACTGAGGTAACAGGTGCACCAAAGGTCACTCAGGGGGCAGCTGAGTCACATTAGAGTGAGAAGTGAGAAAGCTGCAGTGTGGAAGGAAAAATCAGAACATGATTTGTAAACTGCCATCACTCTTTCATTTTCAAGCCCACCTACACATATCTTATATCAAAACGTTCAGCTAACCCTGCTGTCACTAAAAATGTTCACGAATGCCAGTAGTGTACCGCGCTCCAATATATTCTACCTTATGTGATATAATGAATTCATAAGTGTACCACCGATAATCAAATAATTACATCAATTAATTATACTTAAATATATGATTTGTGTAAATATATAAAATAAATTAATTTATCAATGTGAAAAAACAAAAACTATGAATGAAAAATATAAATAAAAAATAAAAAATATTTGCAGTGGGAATGACAGTTCCTTCTGTATAAATGAGATGGTGTTATTATTCAGTCTGGATAAAAATAAAATAAAATTAAAAAAAAAAATAAAATAAAATTAAAATAAAAATAAAATTAAAATTAAAATAAATAAAAAATATTTGCAGTGGGAATGACAGTTCCTTCTGTATAAATGAGATGGTATTATTATTCAGTCTGGATAAAAATAAAAATTAAATTAAAATTAAATTAAAATTAAAATAAAATTAAATTAAAAAAAAAAATTAAAATAAAAATAAAATTAACATAAAATTAAAATAAAAATAAAATAAAAAAAAAATAAAAATAAAATTAAAATTAACATAAAATTAAAATTAAAATAAAATTAAAATAAAATAAAAATAAATAATTGATATCCCGGATAAGACACTATGTTTCTTTTCTTTAATATTTAATTAATACTAATTTTAGCACGCAATTGAACTTGGCAAGTTTAAAAAGCCTGTTTAGAACAGGCATGCTGACATTCCTCTCAGAGTGAGTTGTCATAGCAACCCAGCTGTCTCAGCACAGTGAGCCTACTCCGCCCTCTCCAGGTGCAGCAACCAAAGGTCACTCAAGAGGCAGATGACTCACGAGGCTGGACTGTGAGCTTCAAAATACAAGCTGAAATGCATTTCTCACTATCAGGCTTGCAATGTGCACTGCTTACATTTCATCAATCATTTGGTAAAGGCTGCGGCAAGAACACTTTACACAATTTCCCCAGAAATTGTAGATTGTCTAGTTCTTATTTTTATTCTTATTCTTATTATAGCCATATTTGCCACGCTAACTCCTCCCACAGTTTTTACACTACAAATACAAGTAATATATCAAAACGTGCGCATTGTTCCCGATCGGATTGCTATTACTTTGTGGAAGGTTTCGCCGAATCGTTCAAGAAATATCGCGGTTTTTGCGGCGAAATTTTCCCATAGGAATGCATTGAGAAGCAGAGCACAGCTAGAGTGTGTAAAGGAAAAATCAGAAAAATCAGAACATGATTTGTAAACTGCCATCACTCTTTCATTTTCAAGCCCACCTACACATATCTTATATCAAAACGTTCAGCTAACCCTGCTGTCACTAAAAATGTTCACAGCTAAGCCATATTCCTGATAGTTTTCAGAATATGACCATTTGTTTGGACCTCATCCCTCCCATTGACTTTCATTGAAACTCCACTCTAGACACCAGACATTTTAAGGGACGTTTTTAAACTGCGACTGTGCCTTCAGTTTTTATCTTTCAGAGACATACTATACATCAAACTGTAGGTCTTTTTCTTGTGATTGTCACAATATAAACCTTTTCACGGTAGCATTTATACTTTTAAAACTACAAGCGTTTGAAAATGGCAATCGCCAGTGAACTTGGCAAGTTTAAATAGCCTGTTTAGAGCAGAGCTGTCACACACCTGTGACTGACTGAGGTAACAGGTGCAAGCAAAGGTCACTCAGGGGGCAGCTGAGTCACATTAGAGTGAGAAAGCTGCAGTGTGGAAGGAAAAATCAGAACATAATTTGTAAACTGCCATCACTATGTCATTTTCAAGCCCACCTACACATATCTTATATCAAAACGTTCAGCTAACCCTGCTGTCACTAAAAATGTTCACGGCTAGGACATACTCCTGATAGTTTTCAGAATATGACCATGTGTTTGCACCTCACCCCTCCCATTGACTTTCATTGAAACTCCACTCTAGATACCTGACATTTTAAGGGACGTTTTTAAACTGCGACTGTGCCTTCATTTTTAATATTGCAGAGACATACTATATATCAAAATTTAGGTCTTTTTCTTGTGATTGTCACAATATAAACCTTTTCACGGTAGCATTTATACTTTTAAAACTACAAGCGTTTGAAAATGGCAATCGCCAGTGAACTTGGCAAGTTTTAACAGCCTGTTTAGAGCAGAGCTTGTCACACACCTGTGACTGACTGACGTAACAGGTGCAAGCAAAGGTCACTCAGGGGGCAGCTGAGTCACATTAGAGTGAGAAAGCTGCAGTGTGGAAGGAAAAATCAGAACATGATTTGTAAACTGCCATAACTATGTCATTTTCAAGCCCACCTACACATATCTTATATCAAAACGTTCAGCTAACCCTGCTGTCACTAAAAATGTTCACGAATGCCAGTAGTGTACCGCGCTCCAATATATTCTACCTTATGTGATATAATGAATTCATAAGTGTACCACCGATAATCAAATAATTACATCAATTAATTATACTTAAATATATGATTTGTGTAAATATATCAAATAAATTAATTTATCAATGTGAAAAAACAAAAACTATGAATGAAAAATATAAATAAAAAATAAAAAATATTTGCAGTGGGAATGACAGTTCCTTCTGTATAAATGAGATGGTGTTATTATTCAGTCTGGATAAAAATAAAATAAAATTAAAATTAAAATAAAAAAATAAAATAAAATTAAAATAAAAATAAAAATAAAATTAAAATTAAAATAAATAAAAAATATTTGCAGTGGGAATGACAGTTCCTTCTGTATAAATGAGATGGTATTATTATTCAGTCTGGATAAAAATAAAAATTAAATTAAAATTAAATTAAAATTAAATTAAAATTAAAATAAAATTAAAAATAAAATTAAAATAAAAATTAAAATAAAAATAAAATTAAATTAAAAAAAAAAATTAAAATAAAAATAAAATTAACATAAAATTAAAATAAAAATAAAATTAAAAAAAAAATAAAAATAAAATTAAAATTAACATAAAATTAAAATAAAAATAAAAATTAAATTAAAAATAAAATAAAATTAAAATTAAAATTAAAATTAAAAAAAAATTAAAATAAAAATAAAAATAAATAATTGATATCCCGGATAAGACACTATGTTTCTTTTCTTTAATATTTAATTAATACTAATTTTAGCACACAATTGAACTTGGCAAGTTTAAAAAGCCTGTTTAGAACAGGCATGCTGACATTCCTCTCAGAGTGAGTTGTCATAGCAACCCAGCTGTCTCAGCACAGTTAGCCTACTCAGCCCTCTCCAGGTGCAGCAACCAAAGGTCACTCAAGAGGCAGATGACTCACGAGGCTGGACTGTGAGCTTCAAAATACAAGCTGAAATGCATTTCTCACTATAAGGCTTGCAATGTGCACTGCTTACATTTCATCAATCATTTGGTAAAGGTTGCGGCAAGAACACTTTACACAATTTCCCCAGAAATTGTAGATTGTCTAGTTCTTATTCTTATTATTATAGCCAAATTTGCCACGCTAACTCCTCCCACAGTTTTTACACTACAAAGACAAGTAATATATCAAAACGTGCGGATTGTTCCCGATCGGATTGCTATTACTTTGTGGAACGTTTCGCCGAATCGTTCAAGAAATATCGCGGTTTTTGTGGCGAAATTTTCCCATAGGAATGAATGGTGCATGTAGAGTGGCAGCAGTGCACAGCTAGAGTGTGCAAAGGAAAAATCAGAACATGATTTGTAAACTGCCATCACTCTGCCATTTTCAAGCCCACCTACACATATCTTATATCAAAACGTTCAGCTAACCCTGCTGTCACTAAAAATGTTCACGGCTAGGACATACTCCTGATAGTTTTCAGAATATGACCATTTGTTTGCACATCACCCCTCCCATTGACTTTCATTGAAACTCCACTCTAGACACCAGACATTTTAAGGGACATTTTTAAACTGCGACTGTGCCTTCATTTGTTATCTTTCAGAGACATACTATACATCAAACTGTAGGTCTTTTTCTTGTGATTGTCACAATATAAACCTTTTCACGGTAGCATTTATACTTTTAAAACTACAAGCGTTTGAAGATGGCAATCGCCAGTGAATTTGGCAAGTTTAAACAGCCTGTTTAGAGCACAGCTCCTCACACACCTGTGACTGACTGAGGTAACAGGTGCAAGCAAAGGTCACTCAGAGGGCAGCTGAGTCACATTAGAGTGAGAAAGCTGCAGTGTGAAAGGAAAAATCAGAACATGATTTGTAAACTGCCATCACTATGTCATTTTCAAGCCCACCTACACATATCTTATATCAAAACGTTCAGCTAACCCTGCTGTCACTAAAAATGTCCACGGCTAGGACATACTCCTGATAGTTTTCAGAATATGACCATGTGTTTGCACCTCACTCCTCCCATTGACTTTCATTGAAACTCCACTTTAGACACAAGAAATTTTAAGGGACGTTTTTAAACTGCGACTGTGCCTTCATTTTTAATATTGCAGAGACATACTATATATCAAAATTTAGGTCTGTTTCTTGTGATTGTCACAATATAAGCCTTTTCACGGTAGCATTTATACTTTTAAAACTACAACCGTTTGAAGATGGCAATCGCCAGTGATGTCAGCAACTTGGAGCAGTTTGTTTATAACCATGACTCTGCCCTTGGTGTGGAGGGAGTTGCCATAGGAACCCAGCTGTGTGAGCAGGAAGCAGAGAGACAAAAGCTAACCTGCCCACTCCAGTGTGTGGAGTCCAGAACACCACACAATTTCCACAGAAATTGTGAAGACACCAGTGAAGTGAGCAATTTGAAGCAGTTTGTTTTTAACCGCTCTTCTCTGCCATATTTGAAATCTAATTCTTATTCTTATTATAGCCATATTTGCCACGCTAACTCCTCCCACAGTTTTTACACTACAAAGACAAGTAATATATCAAAACGTGCGCATTGATCCCGATCGGATTGCTATTACTTTGTAGAACGTTTCGCCGAATCGTTCAAGAAATATCGCGGTTTTTGCGGCGAAATTTTCCCATAGGAATGCATTGAGCAGCACAGCACAGCTAGAGTGTGCAAAGGAAAAATCAGAAAAATCAGAACATGATTTGTAAACTGCCATCACTCTGCCATTTTCAAGCCCACCTACACATATCTTATATCAAAACGTTCAGCTAACCCTGCTGTCACTAAAAATGTTCACGAATGCCAGTAGTGTACCGCGCTCCAATATATTCTACCTTATGTGATATAATGAATTCATAAGTGTACCACCGATAATCAAATAATTACATCAATTAATTATACTTAAATATATGATTTGTGTAAATATATAAAATAAATTAATTTATCAATGTGAAAAAACAAAAACTATGAATGAAAAATATAAATAAAAAATAAAAAATATTTGCAGTGGGAATGACAGTTCCTTCTGTATAAATGAGATGGTGTTATTATTCAGTCTGGATAAAAATAAAAATAAAATAAAATTAAAATAAAAATAAAATTAAAAATTAAAATTAAAATAAAATTAAAAATAAAAATAAAATTAAAAATAAAATAAAATTAAAATTAAAATAAAAATAAAATTAAAATTAACATAAAATTAAAATAAAAATAAAATTAAAATAAAATTAAAATTAAATAAAAATTAAAATAAATAAAAAATATTTGCAGTGGGAATGACAGTTCCTTCTGTATAAATGAGATGGTATTATTATTCAGTCTGGATGAAAAAAAAAAATAAAATAAAAATTTAATTAAAATAAAAAAAAAATAAAATTAAAATAAAATTAAAAATAAAATAAAAATAAAAATTAAAATAAAAATAAAATAAAAATTAAAAAAAAATTAAAATCAAAATAAAATTAACATAAAATTAAAATAAAAATAAAATTAAAATAAAAATTAAAATAAAATTAAATTAACATAAAATTAAAATAAAAATAAAAATAAAAATAAAATTAAAAATAAAAATAAAATTAAAAATAAAATAAAATTAAAATAAAAATAAAAATAAATTTAAAATTAACATAAAATTAAAATAAAAATAAATATAAAATTAAAATAAAAATAAATATAAAATTAAAATAAAAATAAATATAAAATTAAAATAAAATAAAAATAAAATTAAAAATAAAATAAAATAATAAAAATTAAAATTAAAATAAAATTAAAATAAAAAAAAATTAAAATAAAAAAAAAAATAAATAATTGATATCCCGGATAAGACACTATGTTTCTTTTCTTTAATATTTAATTAATACTAATTTTAGCACGCAATTGAACTTGGCAAGTTTAAAAAGCCTGTTTAGAACACACATGCTGACATTCCTCTCAGAGTGAGTTGTCATAGCAACCCAGCTGTCTCAGCACAGTGAGCCTACTCCGCCCTCTCCAGGTGCAGCAACCAAAGGTCACTCAAGAGGCAGATGACTCACCAGGCTGGACTGTGAGCTTCAAAATACAAGCTGAAATGCATTTCTCACTATCAGGCTTGCAATGTGCACTGCTTACATTTCATCAATCATTTGGTAAAGGTTGCGGCAAGAACACTTTACACAATTTCCCCAGAAATTGTAGATTGTCTAGTTCTTATTATTATAGCCAAATTTGCCACGCTAACTCCTCCCACAGTTTTTACACTACAAAGACAAGTAATATATCAAAACGTGCGGATTGTTCCCGATCGGATTGCTATTACTTTGTGGAACGTTTCGCCGAATCGTTCAAGAAATATCGCGGTTTTTGTGGCGAAATTTTCCCATAGGAATGAATGGTGCATCTAGAGTGGCAGCAGAGCACAGCTAGAGTGTGCAAAGGAAAAATCAGAACATGATTTGTAAACTGCCATCACTCTGCCATTTTCAAGCCCACCTACACATATCTTATATCAAAACGTTCAGCTAACCCTGCTGTCACTAAAAATGTTCACGGCTAGGACATACTCCTGATAGTTTTCAGAATATGACCATTTGTTTGGACCTCACACCTCCCATTGACTTTCATTGAAACTCCACTTTAGACACAAGAAATTTTAAGGGACGTTTTTAAACTGCGACTGTGCCTTCATTTTTTATCTTTCAGAGACATACTATATATCAAAATTTAGGTCTGTTTCTTGTGATTGTCACAATATAAGCCTTTTCATGGTAGCATTTATACTTTTAAAACTACAAGCGTTTGAAAATGGCAATCGCCAGTGAACTTGGCAAGTTTAAACAGCCTGTTTAGAGCAGACCTTCTCACACACCTGTGACTGACTGAGGTAACAGGTGCAAGCAAAGGTCATTCAGGGGGCAGCTGAGTCACATTAGAGTGATAAAGCTGCAGTGTGAAAGGAAAAATCAGAACATGATTTGTAAACTGCCATAACTATGTCATTTTCAAGCCCACCTACACATATCTTATATCAAAACGTTCAGCTAACCCTGCTGTCACTAAAAATGTTCACGGCTAAGACATACTACTGATAGTTTTCAGAATATGACCATGTGTTTTCACCTCACCCCTCCCATTGACTTTCATTGAAACTCCACTCTAGATACCTGACATTTTAAGGGACGTTTTTAAACTGCGACTGTGCCTTCATTTTTAATATTGCAGAGATATACTATATATCAAAATTTAGGTCTTTTTCTTGTGATTGTCACAATATAAACCTTTTCACGGTAGCATTTATACTTTTAAAACTACAAGCGTTTGAAAATGGCAATCGCCAGTGAACTTGGCAAGTTTAAACAGCCTGTTTAGAGCAGAGCTTCTCACACACCTGTGACTGACTGAGTCACAGGTGCAAGCAGAGGTCACTCAGGGGGCAGCTGAGTCACATTAGAGTGAGAAAGCTACAGTGTGAAAGGAAAAATCAGAACATGATTTGTAAACTGCCATAACTATGTAATTATCAAGCCCACCTACACATATCTTATATCAAAACGTTCAGCTAACCCTGCTGTCACTAAAAATGTTCACGAATGCCAGTAGTGTACCGCGCTCCAATATATTCTACCTTATGTGATATAATGAATTCATAAGTGTACCACCGATAATCAAATAATTACATCAATTAATTATACTTACATATATGATTTGTGTAAATATATAAAATAAATTAATTTATCAATGTGAAAAAACAAAAACTATGAATGAAAAATATAAATAAAAAATAAAAAATATTTGCAGTGGGAATGACAGTTCCTTCTGTATAAATGAGATGGTGTTATTATTCAGTCTGGATAAAAATAAAAAAAAATTAAAATAAAAAAATAAAATAAAATAAAATTAAAATAAAAATAAAATTAAAAATTAAAATTAAAATAAAAATAAAATTAAAAATAAAATAAAAATTAAATTAAAATTAAAATAAATAAAAAATATTTGCAGTGGGAATGACAGTTCCTTCTGTATAAATGAGATGGTATTATTATTCAGTCTGGATAAAAATAAAAATAAAATTAAAAATAAAATTAAAATTAACATAAAATTAAAATTAACATAAAATTAAAATAAAAATAAAATTAAAATAAAAATAAAATAAAAATAAAAATAAAATTAAAATTAACATAAAATTAAAATTAAATTAAAATAAAAGTAAAAATAAAATAAAAATAAAATAAAAATTAAAATTAAAATAAAAAAAAAATTAAAATAAAAATAAAATTAAAATAACATAAAATAAAAATAAAATTAAAATAAAAATAAAATTAAAAATAAAATAAAATTAAAATAAAATAAAAATAAAATTAAAATTAACATAAAATTTAAATTTAATTAAAATAAAAATAAAATTAAAAATAAAATAAAATAAAAATTAAAATTAAAATTAAAATAAAAAAAAAATTAAAATAAAAATAAAAATAAATAATTGCTATCCCGGATAAGACACTATGTTTCTTTTCTTTAATATTTAATTAATACTAATTTTAGCACGCAATTGAACTTGGCAAGTTTAAAAAGCCTGTTTAGAACAGGCATGCTGACATTCCTCTCAGAGTGAGTTGTCATAGCAACCCAGCTGTCTCAGCACAGTGAGCCTACTCCGCCCTCTCCAGGTGCAGCAACCAAAGGTCACTCAAGAGGCAGATGACTCACGAGGCTGGACTGTGAGCTTCAAAATACAAGCTGAAATGCATTTCTCACTATCAGGCTTGCAATGTGCACTGCTTACATTTCATCAATCATTTGGTAAAGGTTGCGGCAAGAACACTTTACACAATTTCCCCAGAAATTGTAGATTGTCTAGTTAAGTGTTCTTGCATAGCAAGGAACACTTATTGTTATCTCACATATATATTCTTATTCTTATTCTTATTATAGCCATATTTGCCACGCTAACTCCTCCCACAGTTTTTACACTACAAAGACAAGTAATATATCAAAACGTGCGCATTGATCCCGATCGGATTGCTATTACTTTGTAGAACGTTTCGCCGAATCGTTCAAGAAATATCGCGGTTTTTGCGGCGAAATTTTCCCATAGGAATGCATTGAGCAGCACAGCACAGCTAGAGTGTGCAAAGGAAAAATCAGAAAAATCAGAACATGATTTGTAAACTGCCATCACTCTTTCATTTTCAAGCCCACCTACACATACCTTATATCAAAACGTTCAGATAACCCTGCTGTCACTAAAAATGTTCACGGCTAAGCCATACTCCTGATAGTTTTCAGAATATGACCATTTGTTTGCACATCACCCCTCCCATTGACTTTCATTGAAACTCCACTCTAGACACCAGACATTTTAAGGGACGTTTTTAAACTGCGACTGTGCCTTCATTTTTAATATTGCAGAGACATACTATACATCAAAATTTAGGCCTTTTTCTTGTGATTGTCGCAATATAAACCTTTTCACGGTAGCATTTATACTTTTAAAACTACAAGCGTTTGAAAATGGCAATCGCCAGTGAACTTGGCAAGTTTAAACAGCCTGTTTAGAGCAGACCTTCTCACACACCTGTGACTGACTGAGGTAACAGGTGCAAGCAAAGGTCACTCAGGGGGCAGCTGAGTCACATTAGAGTGAGAAAGCTGCAGTGTGGAAGGAAAAATCAGAACATGATTTGTAAACTGCCATCACTATGTCATTTTCAAGCCCACCTACACATATCTTATATCAAAACGTTCAGCTAACCCTGCTGTCACTAAAAATGTTCACGAATGCCAGTACTGTACCGCGCTCCAATATATTCTACCTTATGTGATATAATGAATTCATAAGTGTACCACCGATAATCAAATAATTACATCAATTAATTATACTTAAATATATGATTTGTGTAAATATATAAAATAAATTAATTTATCAATGTGAAAAAACAAAAACTATGAATGCAAAATATAAATAAAAAATAAAAAATATTTGCAGTGGGAATGACAGTTCCTTCTGTATAAATGAGATGGTGTTATTATTCAGTCTGGATAAAAATAAAATAAAATTAAAATAAAAAAATAAAATAAAATTAAATTAAAATAAAAATAAAATTAAAAATAAAAATAAAAATAAAATGAAAAATAAAATAAAAATTAAATTAAAATTAAAATAAATAAAAAATATTTGCAGTGGGAATGACAGTTCCTTCTGTATAAATGAGATGGTATTATTATTCAGTCTGGATAAAAATAAAACTAAAATTAAAATAAAATTAAAAATAAAAATAAAAATTAAAATAAAAAAATTAAAATTAAAATAAAAAATTAAATAAAAATAAAATTAAAAATAAAATTAAATTAAAATAAAATAAAAATAAAATTAAAATTAACATAAAATTAAAATAAAAATAAAATTAAAATAAAAAAAAAATTATATTAACATAAAATTAAAATTAAATTAAAATAAAAGTAAAAATAAAATAAAAATAAAATAAAATAAAAATTAAAATTAAAATAAAAAAAAATTAAAATAAAAATAAAATTAAAATAACATAAAATAAAAATAAAATTAAAATAAAAATAAAATTAAAATAAAAATAAAATTAAAAATAAAATAAAATTAAAATAAAATAAAAATAAAATTAACATAAAATTAAAATTAAAATAAAATAAAAATAAAAATAAAATTAAAATTAACATAAAATTAAAATTAAATTAAAATAAAAATAAAATTAAAAATAAAATAAAATAAAAATTAAAATTAAAATAAAAAAAAATTAAAATAAAAATAAATAATTGATATCCCGGATAAGACACTATGTTTCTTTTCTTTAATATTTAATTAATACTAATTTTAGCACGCAATTGAACTTGGCAAGTTTAAAAAGCCTGTTTAGAACAGGCATGCTGACATTCCTCTCAGAGTGAGTTGTCATAGCAACCCAGCTGTCTCAGCACAGTGAGCCTACTCCGCCCTCTCCAGGTGCAGCAACCAAAGGTCACTCAAGAGGCAGATGACTCATGAGGCTGGACTGTGAGGTTCAAAATACAAGCTGAAATGCATTTCTCACTATCAGGCTTGCAATGTGCACTGCTTACATTTCATCAATCATTTGGTAAAGGTTGCGGCAAGAACACTTTACACAATTTCCCCAGAAATTGTAGATTGTCTAGTTAAGTGTTCTTGCATAGCAAGGAACACTTATTGTTATCTCACATATATATTCTTATTAAGTGTTCTTGCATAGCAAGGAACACTTATTGTTATCTCACAAATATATTCTTATTCTTATTTTTATTCTTATTCTTATTATTATAGCCAAATTTGCCACGCTAACTCCTCCCACAGTTTTTACACTACAAAGACAAGTAATATATCAAAACGTGCGGATTGTTCCCGATCGGATTGCTATTACTTTGTGGAACGTTTCGCCGAATCGTTCAAGAAATATTGCGGTTTTTGCGGCAAAATTTTCCCATAGGAATGAATGGTGCATCTAGAGTGGCAGCAGAGCACAGCTAGAGTGTGCAAAGGAAAAATCAGAACATGATTTGTAAACTGCCATCACTATGTCATTTTCAAGCCCACCTACACATATCTTATATCAAAACGTTCAGCTAACCCGGCTGTCACTAAAAATGTTCACGGCTAGGACATACTCCTGATAGTTTTCACAATATGACCATTTGTTTGGACCTCACCCCTCCCATTGACTTTCATTGAAACTCCACTTTAGACACAAGAAATTTTAAGGGACGTTTTTAAACTGCGACTGTGCCTTCATTTTTAATATTGCAGAGACATACTATATATCAAAATTTAGGTCTTTTTCTTGTGATTGTCACAATATAAACCTTTTCACGGTAGCATGTATACTTTTAAAACTACAAGTGTTTGAAAATGGCAATCGCCAGTGAACTTGGCAAGTTTAAACAGCCTGTTTTCAGCAGAGCTTCTCACACACCTGTGACTGACTGAGGTAACAGGTGCAAGCAAAGGTCACTCAGGGGGCAGCTGAGTCACATTAGAGTGAGAAATCTACAGTGTGAAAGGAAAAATCAGAACATGATTTGTAAACTGCCATAACTATGTCATTTTCAAGCCCACCTACACATATCTTATATCAAAACGTTCAGCTAACCCTGCTGTCACTAAAAATGTTCACGGCTAGGACATACTCCTGATAGTTTTCAGAATATGACCATTTGTTTGCACCTCACTCCTCCCATTGACTTTCATTGAAACTCCACTTTAGACACAAGAAATTTTAAGGGACGTTTTTAAACTGCGACTGTGCCTTCATTTTTAATATTGCAGAGACATACTATACATCAAAATTTAGGTCTGTTTCTTGTGATTGTCACAATATAAGCCTTTTCACGGTAGCATTTATACTTTTAAATCTACAAGCGTTTGAAGATGGCAATCGCCAGTGATGTCAGCAACTTGGAGCAGTTTGTTTATAACCATGACTCTGCCCTTGGTGTGGAGGGAGTTGCCATAGGAACCCAGCTGTGTGAGCAGGAAGCAGAGAGACAAAAGCTAACCTGCCCACTCCAGTTGTGTGGAGGCCAGAACACCACACAATTTCCACAGAAATTGTGAAGACGCCAGTGAAGTAAGCAATTTGAAGCAGTTTGTTTTTAACCGCTCTTCTCTGCCATATTTGAAATCTAATTCTTTTTCTTATTATAGCCATATTTGCCACGCTAACTCCTCCCACAGTTTTTACACTACAAAGACAAGTAATATATCAAAACGTGCGCATTGATCCCGATCGGATTGCTATTACTTTGTAGAACGTTTCGCCGAATCGTTCAAGAAATATCGCGGTTTTTGCGGCGAAATTTTCCCATAGGAATGCATTGAGCAGCACAGCACAGCTAGAGTGTGCAAAGGAAAAATCAGAAAAATCAGAACATGATTTGTAAACTGCCATCACTCTGCCATTTTCAAGCCCACCTACACATATCTTATATCAAAACGTTCAGCTAACCCTGCTGTCACTAAAAATGTTCACGAATACCAGTAGTGTACCGCGCTCCAATATATTCTACCTTATGTGATATAATGAATTCATAAGTGTACCACCGATAATCAAATAATTACATCAATTAATTATACTTAAATATATGATTTGTGTAAATATATAAAATAAATTAATTTATCAATGTGAAAAAACAAAAACTATGAATGAAAAATATAAATAAAAAATAAAAAATATTTGCAGTGGGAATGACAGTTCCTTCTGTATAAATGAGATGGTGTTATTATTCAGTCTGGATAAAAATAAAAATAAAATAAAATTAAAATAAAAATAAAATTAAAAATTAAAATTAAAACAAAATAAAAATTAAAAATAAAATAAATATTAAATAAAAATTAAAATAAATAAAAAATATTTGCAGTGGGAATGACAGTTCCTTCTGTATAAATGAGATGGTATTATTATTCAGTCTGGATAAAAATAAAAATAAAATAAAAATTTAATTAAAATAAAAAAAAATAAAATTAAAATTAAAATAAAATTAAAAATAAAATAAAAATAAAAATTAAAATAAAAATAAAATTAAAATAAAAATTAACATAAAATTAAAATTAACATAAAATTAAAATAAAAATAAAATTAAAAATAAAAATTAAAATAAAAATAAAAATAAAATTAAAATAAAATTAAAATAAAATTAAAATTAAAATAAAATTAAAATTAACATAAAATTAAAATAAAATTAAAATTAAAATTAAAATAAACATAAAATTAAAATTAAAATAAAATAAAAATAAAAATAAAATTAAAAATAAAATAAAATAAAATAATAAAAATTAAAATTAAAATAAAATTAAAAAAAAAAAAAAATTAAAATAAAAATAAATAATTGATATCCCGGATAAGACACTATGTTTCTTTTCTTTAATATTTAATTAATACTAATTTTAGCACACAATTGAACTTGGCAAGTTTAAAAAGCCTGTTTAGAACACACATGCTGACATTCCTCTCAGAGTGAGTTGTCATAGCAACCCAGCTGTCTCAGCACAGTGAGCCTACTCCGCCCTCTCCAGGTGCAGCAACCAAAGGTCACTCAAGAGGCAGATGACTCACCAGGCTGGACTGTGAGCTTCAAAATACAAGCTGAAATGCATTTCTCACTATCAGGCTTGCAATGTGCACTGCTTACATTTCATCAATCATTTGGTAAAGGTTGCGGCAAGAACACTTTACACAATTTCCCCAGAAATTGTAGATTGTCTAGTTCTTATTCTTATTCTTATTATAGCCATATTTGCCACGCTAACTCCTCCCACAGTTTTTACACTACAAAGACAAGTAATATATCAAAATGTGCGCATTGATCCCGATCGGATTGCTATTACTTTGTAGAACGTTTCGCCGAATCGTTCAAGAAATATCGCGGTTTTTGCGGCGAAATTTTCCCATAGGAATGCATTGAGCAGCACAGCACAGCTAGAGTGTGCAAAGGAAAAATCAGAAAAATCAGAACATGATTTGTAAACTGCCATCACTCTTTCATTTTCAAGCCCACCTACACATATCTTATATCAAAACGTTCAGCTAACCCTGCTGTCACTAAAAATGTTCACGGCTAGGACATACTCCTGATAGTTTTCACAATATGACCATTTGTTTGGACCTCACACCTCCCATTGACTTTCATTGAAACTCCACTCTAGACACCAGACATTTTAAGGGACGTTTTTAAACTGCGACTGTGCCTTCATTTGTTATCTTTCAGAGACACACTATACATCAAACTGTAGGTCTTTTTCTTGTGATTGTCACAATATAAACCTTTTCACGGTAGCATTTATACTTTTAAAACTACAAGCGTTTGAAGATGGCAATCGCCAGTGAATTTGGCAAGTTTAAATAGCCTGTTTAGAGCACAGCTTCTCAAACACCTGTGACTGACTGAGGTAACAGGTGCAAGCAAAGGTCACTCAGGGGGCAGCTGAGTCACATTAGAGTGAGAAAGCTACAATGTGAAAGGAAAAATCAGAACATGATTTGTAAACTGCCATAACTATGTCATTATCAAGCCCACCTACACATATCTTATATCAAAACGTTCAGCTAACCCTGCTGTCACTAAAAATGTTCACGGCTAGGACATACTCCTGATAGTTTTCAGAATATGACCATTTGTTTGCACCTCACTCCTCCCATTGACTTTCATTGAAACTCCACTTTAGACACAAGAAATTTTAAGGGACGTTTTTAAACTGCGACTGTGCCTTCATTTTTAATATTGCAGAGACATACTATATATCAAAATTTAGGTCTGTTTCTTGTGATTGTCACAATATAAGCCTTTTCACGGTACCATTTATACTTTTAAAACTACAACCGTTTGAAGATGGCAATCGCCAGTGATGTCAGCAACTTGGAGCAGTTTGTTTATAACCATGACTCTGCCCTTGGTGTGGAGGGAGTTGCCATAGGAACCCAGCTGTGTGAGCAGGAAGCAGAGAGACAAAAGCTAACCTGCCCACTCCAGTTGTGTGGAGGCCAGAACACCACACAATTTCCACAGAAATTGTGAAGACGCCAGTGAAGTAAGCAATTTGAAGCAGTTTGTTTTTAACCGCTCTTCTCTGCCATATTTGAAATCTAATTCTTTTTCTTATTATAGCCATATTTGCCACGCTAACTCCTCCCACAGTTTTTACACTACAAAGACAAGTAATATATCAAAACGTGCGCATTGATCCCGATCGGATTGCTATTACTTTGTAGAACGTTTCGCCGAATCGTTCAAGAAATATCGCGGTTTTTGCGGCAAAATTTTCCCATAGGAATGCATTGAGCAGCACAGCACAGCTAGAGTGTGCAAAGGAAAAATCAGAAAAATCAGAACATGATTTGTAAACTGCCATCACTCTGCCATTTTCAAGCCCACCTACACATATCTTATATCAAAACGTTCCACTAACCCTGCTGTCACTAAAAATGTTCACGAATACCAGTAGTGTACCGCGCTCCAATATATTCTACCTTATGTGATATAATGAATTCAGAAGTGTACCACCGATAATCAAATAATTACATCAATTAATTATACTTAAATATATGATTTGTGTAAATATATAAAATAAATTAATTTATCAATGTGAAAAAACAAAAACTATGAATGAAAAATATAAATAAAAATAAAAAATATTTGCAGTGGGAATGACAGTTCCTTCTGTATAAATGAGATGGTGTTATTATTCAGTCTGGATAAAAATAAAATAAAATTAAAATTAAAATAAAAAAATAAAATAAAATTAAAATAAAAATAAAATTAAAAATTAAAATTAAAACAAAAATAAAATGAAAAATAAAATAAAAATTAAATTAAAATAAAAATTAAAATAAATAAAAAATATTTGCAGTGGGAATGACAGTTCCTTCTGTATAAATGAGATGGTATTATTATTCAGTCTGGATAAAAATAAAAATAAAATAAAAATTAAATTAAAATAAAATTAAAATAAAATAAAAATAAAAATTAAAAAATAAAATAAAATTAAAATTAAAAAAAAATTAAATAAAAATAAAATTAACATAAAATTAAAATAACATAAAATAAAAATAACATAAAATAAAAATAAAATTAAAAATAAAATAAAATTAAAATAAAATAAAAATAAAATTAAAATTAACATAAAATTAAAATTAACATAAAATTAAAATAAAAATAAAATTAAAATAAAAATAAAATTAAAATTAACATAAAATTTAAATTAAATTAAAATAAAAATAAAATTAAAAATAAAATAAAAATTAACATAAAATTAAAATAAAAATAAAATTAAAATAAAAATAAAATTAAAATTAACATAAAATTAAAATTAAATTAAAATAAAAATAAAATTAAAAATAAAATAAAATAAAAATTAAAATTAAAATAAAAAAAATAAAAATAAAAATAAATAATTGATATCCCGGATAAGACACTATGTTTCTTTTCTTTAATATTTAATTAATACTAATTTTAGCACGCAATTGAACTTGGCAAGTTTAAAAAGCCTGTTTAGAACAGTCATGCTGACATTCCTCTCAGAGTGAGTTGTCATAGCAACCCAGCTGTCTCAGCACAGTGAGCCTACTCCGCCCTCTCCAGGTGCAGCAACCAAAGGTCACTCAAGAGGCAGATGACTCACGAGGCTGGACTGTGAGCTTCAAAATACAAGCTGAAATGCATTTCTCACTATCAGGCTTGCAATGTGCCCTGCTTACATTTCATCAATCATTTGGTAAAGGTTGCGGCAAGAACACTTTACACAATTTCCCCAGAAATTGTAGATTGTCTAGTTCTTATTAAGTGTTCTTGCATAGCAAGGAACACTTATTGTTATCTCACATATATATTCTTATTCTTATTCTTATTATAGCCATATTTGCCACGCTAACTCCTCCCACAGTTTTTACACTACAAAGACAAGTAATATATCAAAACGTGCGCATTGATCCCGATCGGATTGCTATTACTTTGTAGAACGTTTCGCCGAATCGTTCAAGAAATATCGCGGTTTTTGCGGTGAAATTTTCCCATAGGAATGCATTGAGCAGCACAGCACAGCTAGAGTGTGCAAAGGAAAAATCAGAAAAATCAGAACATGATTTGTAAACTGCCATCACTCTTTCATTTTCAAGCCCACCTACACATATCTTATATCAAAACGTTCAGCTAACCCTGCTGTCACTAAAAATGTTCACGGCTAAGCCATACTCCTGATAGTTTTCACAATATGACCATTTGTTTGGACCTCACACCTCCCATTGACTTTCATTGAAACTCCACTCTAGACACCAGACATTTTAAGGGACGTTTTTAAACTGCGACTGTGCCTTCATTTTTAATATTGCAGAGACATACTATACATCAAAATTTAGGTCTTTTTCTTGTGATTGTCGCAATATAAACCTTTTCACGGTAGCATTTATACTTTTAAAACTACAAGCGTTTGAAAATGGCAATCGCCAGTGAACTTGGCAAGTTTAAACAGCCTGTTTAGAGCAGAATTTGTCACACACCTGTGACTGACTGAGGTAACAGGTGCAACCAAAGGTCACTCAGGGGGCAGCTGAGTCACATTAGAGTGAGAAAGCTGCAATGTGGAAGGAAAAATCAGAACATGATTTGTAAACTGCCATAACTATGTCATTATCAAGCCCACCTACACATATCTTATATCAAAACGTTCAGCTAACCCTGCTGTCACTAAAAATGTTCACGAATGCCAGTAGTGTACCGCGCTCCAATATATTCTACCTTATGTGATATAATGAATTCATAAGTGTACCACCGATAATCAAATAATTACATCAATTAATTATACTTAAATATATGATTTGTGTAAATATATAAAATAAATTAATTTATCAATGTGAAAAAACAAAAACTATGAATGAAAAATATAAATAAAAAATATTTGCAGTGGGAATGACAGTTCCTTCTGTATAAATGAGATGGTATTATTATTCAGTCTGGATAAAAATAAAATAAAAATTAAATTAAAATAAAAAAAAAATAAAATTAAAAATAAAATAAAATTAAAATTAAAATAAAAATAAAATTAAAATTAACATAAAATTAAAATAAAATTAAAATAAAAAAAAAAATAAAAAAAAAATTAAAAAAAAAATAAATAAAAATAAAATAAAAATAAAATTAAAATAAAATTAAAATAAAATTAAAAATAAAATATAAAATAAAATAAAAATTAAAATTAAAATTAAAATTAAAATAAAAATAAAATTAAAATTAAAATAAAATAAAATAAAATATAATAAATAAAAATAAAAATAAATAATTGATATCCCGGAGAAGACACTATGTTTCTTTTCTTTAATATTTAATTAATACTAATTTTAGCACGCAATTGAACTTGGCAAGTTTAAAAAGCCTGTTTAGAACAGTCATGCTGACATTCCTCTCAGAGTGAGTTGTCATAGCAACCCAGCTGTCTCAGCACAGTGAGCCTACTCCGCCCTCTCCAGGTGCAGCAACCAAAGGTCACTCAAGAGGCAGATGACTCACGAGGCTGGACTGTGAGCTTCAAAATACAAGCTGAAATGCATTTCTCACTATCAGGCTTGCAATGTGCCCTGCTTACATTTCATCAATCATTTGGTAAAGGTTGCGGCAAGAACACTTTACACAATTTCCCCAGAAATTGTAGATTGTCTAGTTTTTATTCTTATTCTTATTATTATAGCCAAATTTGCCACGCTAACTCCTCCCACAGTTTTTACACTACAAAGACAAGTAATACATCAAAACGTGCGGATTGTTCCCGATCGGATTGCTATTACTTTGTGGAACGTTTCGCCAAATCGTTCAAGAAATATCGCGGTTTTTGTGGCGAAATTTTCCCATAGGAATGAATGGTGCATCTAGAGTGGCAGCAGAGCACAGCTAGAGTGTGCAAAGGAAAAATCAGAACATGATTTGTAAACTGCCATAACTATGTCATTTTCAAGCCCACCTACACATATCTTATATCAAAACGTTCAGCTAACCCTGCTGTCACTAAAAATGTTCACGGCTAGGACATACTCCTGATAGTTTTCACAATATGACCATTTGTTTGGACCTCATCCCTCCCATTGACTTTCATTGAAACTCCACTTTAAACACAAGAAATTTTAAGGGACGTTTTTAAACTGCGACTGTGCCTTCATTTTTTATCTTTCAGAGACATACTATACATCAAAATTTAGGTCTTTTTCTTGTGATTGTCACAGTATAAACCTTTTCACGGTAGCATTTATACTTTTAAAACTACAAGCGTTTGAAAATGGCAATCGCCAGTGAACTTGGCAAGTTTAAATAGCCTGTTTAGAGCAGAGCTCCTCACACACCTGTGACTGACTGAGGTAACAGGTGCAAGCAAAGGTCACTCAGGGGGCAGCTGAGTCACATTAGAGTGAGAAAGCTGCAGTGTGAAAGGAAAAATCAGAACATGATTTGTAAACTGCCATAACTATGTCATTTTCAAGCCCACCTACACATATCTTATATCAAAACGTTCAGCTAACCCTGCTGTCACTAAAAATGTTCACGAATGCCAGTAGTGTACCGCGCTCCAATATATTCTACCTTATGTGATATAATGAATTCATAAGTGTACCACCGATAATCAAATAATTACATCAATTAATTATACTTAAATATATGATTTGTGTAAATATATAAAATAAATTAATTTATCAATGTGAAAAAACAAAAACTATGAATGAAAAATATAAATAAAAAATAAAAAATATTTGCAGTGGGAATGACAGTTCCTTCTGTATAAATGAGATGGTGTTATTATTCAGTCTGGATAAAAATAAAATAAAATTAAAATTAAAATAAAAAAATAAAATAAAATAAAATTAAAATAAAAATAAAATTAAAAATTAAAATTAAAATAAAAATAAAATGAAAAATAAAATAAAAATTAAATTAAAATTAAAATTAAAATAAATAAAAAATATTTGCAGTGGGAATGACAGTTCCTTCTGTATAAATGAGATGGTATTATTATTCAGTCTGGATAAAAATAAAAATAAAATAAAAATTAAATTAAAATAAAAATAAAATAAAACTAAAATTAAAATAAAATTAAAAATAAAAATAAAAATTAAAATAAAAAAATTAAAATTAAAATAAAAAATTAAATAAAAATAAAATAAAAATAAAATTAAAATAAAAATAAAATTATAAATAACATAAAATTAAAATTAAATTAAAATAAAAATAAAATTAAAAATAAAATAAAAATTAAAATTAAAATTAAAATAAAAAAAAATAAAAATAAATAATTGATATCCCGGATAAGACACTATGTTTCTTTTCTTTAATATTTAATTAATACTAATTTTAGCACGCAATTGAACTTGGCAAGTTTAAAAAGCCTGTTTAGAACAGGCATGCTGACATTCCTCTCAGAGTGAGTTGTCATAGCAACCCAGCTGTCTCAGCACAGTGAGCCTACTCCGCCCTCTCCAGGTGCAGCAACCAAAGGTCACTCAAGAGGCAGATGACTCACCAGGCTGGACTGTGAGCTTCAAAATACAAGCTGAAATGCATTTCTCACTATCAGGCTTGCAATGTGCACTGCTTACATTTCATCAATCATTTGGTAAAGGTTGCGGCAAGAACACTTTACACAATTTCCCCAGAAATTGTAGATTGTCTAGTTTATTATTGTTATCCTTTTACTATATTGGCAGAGCCCACAGACAGATCCGGCCCTTAATATTTCTGTAGGGGAATAACGGTTGTAATCTGTCAAACGCAGATGAATGTCTGCTAGTTTTAGTTATACTGGTTATGGTATCTACAAGAAGAAATTAATTACTTGATTCAGTATATACTAAGTTGCCAAAGGTTTTGGGCCAGCCCTTCCAGTCATGTGATTCAGGTGTTCCAATCCCGTAGAATAAACGTAGTATTCACCTTTAGGCTCCACGCACACGGGGCATTTTAATAATGCTGGTAGCATTAGCTGTGTAAAGTTGCGTTAAAAACGTGAGTTTGTTCGCATTTGTTAGCATTTTCGCATTAGCGTTTAGCCGCGTTTTAACACACAAAAAAAGTTTGCTAAGAAAAGTCCAAAACCGCTGGTTTGCCGCATTTTACCACATTTTTCAGTGTTAGAGCATTTTTACAGCTAAAAGCTGTCAGCAGTTTTCCATGAATTACCACAGGCTGTGGAGAACCATGGTAGTTCATTGAAGCTTCCTGTCAGAATATACATCCCGTACATACCATATATCCCGTACATCCTGTACATCCCATACATCCTGTACATCCCGTACATACCATATATCCCGTACATCCTGTACATCCCATACATCCTGTACATCCCGTACATACCATATATCCCATACATCCTGTACATCCCATACATCCCGTACATCCTGTACATCCCATACATCCTGTACATCCCGTACATACCATATATCCCGTACATCCTGTACATCCCATACATCCCGTACATCCTGTACATCCCATACATCCTGTACATCCCGTACATACCATATATCCCGTACATCCCGTACATCCTGTACATCCCGTACATACCATATATCCCGTACATCCAGTACATCCCTTACATATTATATATCCTGTACATCCCATACATCCTGTACATCCCGTACATACCATATATCCCGTACATCCAGTACATCCCTTACATACCGTACATCCTATACATCCCGTACGTCCCATACATCCCGTACATACCATATATCCCGTACATCCAGTACATCCCTTACATACCGTACATCCTATACATCCCGTACATCCCATACATCCCGTACATGCCATATATCCCGTACATCCAGTACATCCCGTACATACCATATATCCTGTACATCCTGTACATCCCATACATCTCGTACATACCATATATCCCATACATCTAGTACATCCCGTACATCCCGTACATACCATATATCCCATACATCCCGTACATACCGTACATCCCGTACATCCTGAACATACCGTATATCCCGTACATACCATACATCCCGTAAATACCATACATCCCGTACATCCCATACATCCCGTACATACCATATATCCCATACATCCCATACATCTTGAACATACCATACAATCCGTACATACCATATATCCCGTACATACCATATATCCCATACATCCCATACATCTTGTACATACCATACAATCCGTACATACCATATATCCCGTACATACCATATATCCCGTACATCTCGTACGGCAAGCAGATAACCTGACAGATCTGCAGGAGACCTGCATGGCATCAGCAATCTACTGATTGCTGGTGCAATGCTTTCTAGGCTCCTTTGGACAAAAATAATAAATGCACATTTTTTACCTGCAAAAAAATGTGCATTTATTATTTTTGTCCAAAAGTTGAACTTATCCTTTATTATCTGCTATGATTATAAAGGGTAACCCTGCTGAAAAACTTAGGTGTGGTGTTCCACTTTAATATCCATACCAGACCCTCATCCAGGATTAGTGTCTGATGCGTATAAATGGGAGCTTTGCAGCTTACAAAAAATGAAAATCTGTGTGGAGTTCCTCTTTAATATTGTAGAAGACCCTCCTTTCAGGGATAGTGGGCTTCATTCCCTAAAGCAGACCGCATGCAGTATATATTTGTTTTCTTAAATACTGCCTGTGATACTGAAAATGTCAATTCATTATTGCTTTATGCGGTATTTACCTACAAAAAGCAAAAAAAACCTCAGTAAATACGGCATAAAACGGCATAAAAAATTCACAAAAGGAAATAAATAAATGCGTGCGGTAAATAAGTAGTGGTCCAGGCATGTTAAGGAACCTGTTTGATTTTAACTGGTTAAGGAGTGGAGGGAGTCCTTAACAATCATGACAACAATGGAATTCCCCACTGACAGCAGAAGTAAACAAAAGAATTGCATTTAACCACTTCAAGTCCGGACACTTTTACCCCCTTCCTGTCCAGGCCAATTTTCAGCTTTCAGCGCTGTCACACTTTGAATGACAATTGCGCGGTCATGCAACACTGTACCCATATGAATTTTTTAGCATTTTTTTGAGACAGATAAAACTTTATTTTGGTGGTATTTATTCACCACTGGGATTTTTTTTTTTTTTGCTATATAAATGAAAACGTCCAAAAAATTTTTAAAAAAGTGTTTTTCTTATAAAATTTTGCATTTTTATTTTTTTTTAAATATTATTATTTATGGGTTTTTGCTTTTTTTAAAACATACTGTCACCCTAGCAGTACAGTGTCACCATAGTGACACTGTACTACTTGTGGGGGGGTGATGAAGAATTTTTTTTTTTTACACTGATTGCTTTTACACCCATAAAGGCTGTAAAAACAATAATTTCTCCTTCTCTCTAGCTGTATTCTTGCAGGCATTGAGAAATACTGAGAGCTGTGATTGGTCACAGCCTGTCACATGGTACAAGACTGTTGTGAATAGCCTTGTACCGTGTGACCTCTGTGATCATTCACATACTGTATTTCACATGTAGTAAGAAATGATGTCAGGAAGTGACATCTTGCTTACTACTATTCATGTGATTACTGATTGGCCAATCAGTGATCACATGATCGGGACTTCCCACAGAGGTCGTGTACAGCGATCAGTGTTCCGCTGGGAGCGCACACAAGCTGAAAATGCGGGCACCCTTTATGAATGGCAACCCACTCCTGCAATGCTCCCTTCCAGCCGTTTATGTACATGGGCCGGGCGGGAAGTGGTTAAAAATTTAGAAAAAAAATGCCAAAATAAGAACAACAAAAAAAATGGTGTGAGGTCCCCCAAAAATATTTACCAGACCTTTATCTGAGCATGCAGCCCGGCAGGCCAGGAAAGGGGTGGGATGAGCGAGCACACACCCCCTCCCCCAAACCATACCTGGCCACATGCCCTCAACATCGGGGGATGCTTTAGGTTAGTAGGCTTACCCCAAAGGACCTTATCCCCATGTTGTTGATGAGGACAGGGGCCTCTTCCCCACAACCCTGAGGTGGTTGTTGTGGGGGTCTGCAGGTGGGGGGTTATTGGAATCTGGAAGCCCCCTTTAACAAGGGGGCCCGCAGATCCCAGTTCCTCCCAGCCATATGAATGAGTTTCATTTATAAAAAAAACAAAAGAGTAGTGTAAATGAAGACAGGAGTCAGTTTTTGACAAGTTCTTTATTAAAAAATAATAATTAAAAAAAGTGATCCATCATCAAACACGATAAATGCCGATCGGCCGACCCAGATTAAAAAAAAAAAGAGGTCCTGTGGGGAATAGGCCCTTGTCTGCATCAACATGGGGGCAGGGTGCTTGTGCCTGCCCCAAAGAACCCCCCACATGTTGAGAGTATGGTTCAGGAGGGGGGGCGCTCACTCATCCCCCCTTCTTCCCTGGCCTACCAGGCTGTATGCTTGGGGCCTGATAAGGATTGGGGGGACCCCACAGCATTTTTTTTTCTTAATTCTTAAATGCCGGCAATTCTTTTGCTTACATTCTGTGGTCAGCGGGGAATCCCATTGATAGCAGATGCCACGATTGTGAAGGTTCCCAGCCACCACTGGCATTAAATACCACAAGCTTCCACTACTAAAATATCGCATTACTTCATAAAATAGCTCACGCCGTAGTTTAGTGAATGCCAAAAAAATGTGAAAACCGCTAAGCAGTATTTTACCGCAGTTCTTAATGCTTCGTGAATGGAGCCCAACGTCTGATATGAATACCTTAGATTGTACGCCCCTTGAGGGTTAGGGACTGATGTGAATGTACAATATATATGTAAAGCGCTGCGTAAATTGACGGCGCTATACAAGTACCTGAAATAAAATAAATAAAATATAAAGAGGAACTTCGACCACAAAACTAAAGTGTGGGGCTCCCCTTTAACCCCTTGGCGCCGAGCGTATGCAAATTAGCAGCCCCACTGAACTGTGTTTTTTTCCGTGGGGCCACTCATTTGCAAACCTGTCTTTGTGCCGGTAGCACGTCGCACAATACGCTCCCAGCACAAAAGCCGGGTGTCAGTGAAAGCCCCGGGTCCCGTTCTAACATTTTTCACATGATTGCTGTGATAGCATCTGATTGGATGTGACAGTGATCAGTCACTGTGAAGCCCGCCTTGTGTTCTCTCTCTGAATGGAGGAGAGAGATACATTGTATCTCTCTGTCCTTCACAGAGAAAAAAAGTGTTTGTAAATAAATGTAAATACAAATAATAATAATAAAATAAATAAGTAAATAAATAAATAAAAATACCTAGATCAATGTTTGATCTAGGTTAGTGCCAGGGTTAGTGTTTAGGTCAAGTAAGGGGCAAAAGTCAAGGGTTGTGGACAGTTTTTTTTTTTTCATCAGCATTTTTTTATTTTATTTTTAAATTAGTATCAGTGTCAGTTAGGGGTAGGATAGAAAAAAAAATCTAAATTTGCCCTATTGTTATTGGGCTGTACTACGGGTACAAACAACAACTAGCATACACATATGTGGTATCACTACGATCGACAGGAGCAGGAGAATTTATTTTGGGTTGTTCTTTGGTAGTTGGTTATGGTAGTTGCAAGAAATATACAACTAAATTTTAAAAGATGTTTTTGGGGGTTTTTGTTTACTACTTTTGGTCAGTTTTCCTTTGCTAATAATAAAAAAAAAAAAAAATCAGGAGATATCTATTACCATTGACCACCAAATGGAAGCCCAATTTGTCCTGAAAAAAAAACAAGGTATAATCTACCTGGATGCACAAAGTAGTTGTGATGATATGTATGTGATGTTATGTGATGGTATGTGATGATATGTATGTGATGGTATGTGATGATATGTATGTGATGATATGTGATGGTATGTGATGATATGTATGTGATGGTATGTGATGGTATGTGATGATATGTATGTGATGGTATGTGATGATATGTATGTGATGATATGTGATGATATGTATGTGATGATATGTATGTGATGTTATGTGATTAAATGTATGTGATGATATGTATGTGATGATATGTGATGGTAATGTGATGATATGTATGTAATGATATGTATGTGATGTCATGTGATTAAATGTATGTGATGATATGTGATGGTAATGTGATGATATGTATGTGATGATATGTGATGGTATGTGATGATATGTATGTGATGTTATGTGATGGTATGTGATGATATGTATGTGATGATATGTATGTGATGGTATGTGATGATATGTATGTGATGGTATGTGATGATATGTATGTGATGATATGTGATGATATGTATGTGATGATATGTATGTGATGATATGTGATGGTATGTGATGATATGTATGTGATGATATGTGATGGTATGTGATGATATGTATGTGATGTTATGTGATTAAATGTATGTGATGATATGTATGTGATGATATGTACAGTTTTGCTAACACATGCCAAAGTTGCAAAATTGTGCTTAGGCTTTAACATTTGTTTAACCTTTATGCTTAGGGGTCAATATCCCTACCTCCCTCATCCAGGATTAAGGTCAGCTATGATCATAAATGGGAACTCCGCTGTATAAATAAAGTATGGTTCCCCTTAACCTCCCTGGCGGTATTCCCGAGTGTAGCTCGGGGTAAGGTTTCAGTACCACAAGCGGTAACCCCGAGCTACACTCGGGAATACCATGCGGCGCTGCTCCACGATCCCTGTATCACTTACCTTGTCCTGCGCTCCCACGATGTCCCTCCTGCAGTGTCCCCGACAATGTAATCCGGCGGATGACAGCATCTGTCATCTGGGTTCCGTCCCCTGTGAGCGTCGGGACGTACGGGGGACGGAACGGCGGGAAATTCAAAAATGACAAAAAGTGACATTCACTAAAATCACTAAAATCACATAGTATAACATTCCTGTATCAAACCATTTCACATACATTTTGTCCCGAGTGCTTTGTCCTGTGTCCTGCCTGCATTTTTACTGTTCTTATTGCCTGGAAACTGAGAAATGTCCATGGCGTCCAAAAAGCGTCACTTTAGGTCAAAAGCGGTTTTAGACCGGCTAGAGAACAGCGATAGTAAATTAGAATCACTTGCAGAATTGAGTGATAATGATTCGTGAGGAAATTCGTCATCAGACACTGAAAACGATTTTGCGACTTTGCTCAGTGATGTGGGAACTTGACGCTATATTTCAAATTTAAGTGTTTTTGGTTTGATTATATTATTAAATTAAATTTATTATTATTATATTATTATTTTTATGATTATTTATTAAATTATAATTTATGATTTAGTGTTTCAAATTTTATCATACCCGGGATGTTTACTAGACTCTTGTTCGGACAGATTTCAGTGAGTTATTCCTAAAAATTACAGCCTACAATAAAAAAAAAACATATTTCCATGCAAAAAAAATGGTACCGCTTTCAGCACCAAAAATCTGAAATAATCATACCGCCAGGGAGGTTAATATAAGTAACAGACACTCTTTCGGAATTTAGGGTCTGATATCAATATGAAGGGTTACCCAGCAGAAAATATTAAAAAATAGAGGTAGGCTTCCTAAGCATTCACAGTAGACCGTAATTCAAGCATGCAGTCTGTCTGGCAAGAATAGGGGGGCAGCAAATGTACAGCCCACATCCTGAACTGTAAAACCTGTGGATCATCTTAGAAATCGCTTCTAGAAGGGTCGCACAGGCACAGCAACATACCCGTACGTCGCTCGCCTCCGTTGGGTTTAGGCCGTGCGCATGCGTTCCTTGTCGTGATTAGACACAGCAGGATTTCACCAGTGGGTACCGGACAACGATTCATGGCCGCACCTGCTGACCGGCTGTGTCCAATCAGAGCCCAGAGCCCTGTGTTGACAAACCTCAGTGTCAAAGTAGCCCAAGTCTATGTTCATACATAGTTTTTCCATTGTGTTTTGCAGAAACACACAACATTCCACTTAACATAATTTCCTATGGGACAGGTTCACATCTCCGTGTTTTCACCCCGTGCGTTTTTGGGAAAGGGTCAGAGACTTTTTTAAATGCAAAATATTGCATTTTTGGTTCAAAAGACTTTAATGGAGACACTACAGAAATGCATGTAGTGCATTTTTGATGCATTTTTGACACATTTTTGATGTGTTTTGCATTTTAATCTGCCCGGCAACAAGTTGGGAAAAAAAAGTAAATCGCATTAAGCACCACAAAAAGCACAGCTGAAATGGATCAAACGCAAACTGCATAAGTGTGAACCTAGCCTAATGCAGGCCATAGACAGGCCGTTTATCGGCTGAATTGTCGGCCGATAAACGAAAAATCAGTCGTTCCTGCTATGGATGCTGCCACCAATGGTGACGAAAAACTACCGTTTTTCGTGGATTTTCCAGCATGAACGATAAAAAGAAAAGGGAAGAACCGCGAAAAATGGCTGATGGCATTGCCCCACTAATGGCATGAATATTGGCCGATTTTTAGTGCACACGAACATTCGGCTGATAAACGACCCGTCTATGGCCTGCATTAGGCTCTATTCACACTTGTGCGACTTGTCATGCGACTTTGGCCCTCAAAGTCGAATGACAAGTTGCAGCCCATTCTTTTCAATGGCACCCGTTCAAATCGGTGCAACTTAATGTCTCAGCCACTTTAAAAAGGTGGATGCACTACTTTGATGGGACTTTTGATGCAACTTTGATTCAGAGAGTACAAAAGTACATGAAAGTCTTGATGTCTTGGTTCTGGAGCTGAATTTTAAAAAAAGCTGTGGACAGTGTTTTTTTTTTTTTAATCCAAACAACTTTTATTGTCAAGACAATGAACCAAAATGGAACAATGTGAACAGTGTTTAAAGTGCTGGATATTTGCATTATATGTGTATAATTTGTTGCATTTGCAGTTTATAATTTCTGGATGTAATTCTGGCGTTACACTTTATATATTTAGGAATTGCAGCCCTAGCTTATCTGTCCTGGAGAAGCAGCCTGTCCTCTCCTCTGCTGACATTATTATTTATTACAGGTACTTATATAATGCTGTCAATTCATTCGCTTCTACTAGCCCAGCGTATAAAATTCAAAATACTAACCACAACATGCAAATCCATCCACAACACTGCCCCTAGCTACATCACCAGCCTAATCCATAGATATCATCCAAATCGCCCGCTCCGCTCCTCCCAAGACCTCTTCCTCGTCACCTCCTCTCACGCTCGCCTCCAGGACTTCTCAATAGCCTCTCGCATCCTCTGGAACTCCCTACTGTAGTATGTTCGCTCAGCCCCCACCCTGTCTGCCTTTAGGCAATCTTTGAAAACTCACTTATGTAGGGAAGCCTACCCCACCTCCACCTAAGAACTGTACTTGAGCCACCTGCATCAGATCATCCCCCGCAGCTATCACCTTTTGTATCACCTCCCCCTTCCTTTAGATTGTAAGCTCCACGAGTCGGGCCCTCCTATTCCTTCTGTACTGAAATGTATTGTAATTGTACTTTCTCCCTTATATTGTAAAGCGCTGCGCAAACTGTTGGTGCTATATAAATCCTGTATAATAATAATTTAATCATACATATATATTGTACATTCACATCAGTCCCTAACCCTCAAGGGGCGTACAATCTACGGTCCCTAACTCACATTCATACAGTACATACACTAGGGACAATTTATACAGGAGCCAATTAATGCCCCGTACACACTATAAGAATATTGTACGAAAATTTTCGTACGAGGACCGATCATCCAATAATCGGATCATTAGTACACAGCTTTTGAGAGTCGATCACGACAATTTCCGAAGGGACAAGCACGAAAAATTTTCTCACATGATACCAGATCGTACAATTTTCGTTTAATCAGTACAGTAGTCATCCGAAAATACAATACCAATACAATACAATACATGACATCACTTTCAACATTCTTTTCTTTCATAGGAGAATTTTTGTATCTTTAATAACCTTTTCACGTTCGATGTGAGACTAGCAGGCAAAAAAACAGGCGATTGTTCGTCCGATATTCTCATCGTGTGTACGGGGCTTGACAGCATGTCTTTGGAGTGTGGGAGAAAGCCCACACAGGCACAGGGAGAACATGCAAACTCCAGGCAGGTGGTGCTGTGGTTGGGATTTGAACCAATGACCCTAGTACTGCCAGGCAGAAGTGCTAGTGTGGAGTATGGGAGAAAGCCCACACAGGCACAGGGAGAACATGCAAACTGCAGGCAGGTGGTGCTGTGGTTGGGATTTGAACCAATGACCTTAGTACTGCCAGGCAGAAGTGCTAGTGTGGAGTGTGGGAGAAAGCCCACACGGGCACAGGGAGAACATGCAAACTCCAGGCAGGTGGTGCTGTGGTTGGGATTTGAACCAATGACCCTAATACTGCCAGGTGGAAGTGCTAGTGTGGAGTGTGGGAGAAAGCCCACACGGGCACAGGGAGAAAATGCAAACTCCAGGCAGGTGGTGCTGTGGTTTGGATTTGAACCAATGACCCTAATACTGCCGGGTGGAAGCCACTGTGCTGTCCCAAGAAATGGAGTGAGAAGCAGAGGACGCCACCCTCAGAACTGCCCTGTTTCTGCCCCCCAGTGACTTCCAATCACAAAGACCATGTGTCTTCTGTACATATAGGTTTTCTTGTGTACATGTCACACTGATGGCGTTGTTTGTATTCTTGATCCGTTGACATTACCATGGGGATGTATAAAAAGTGTCCTAGCAGCATGCAAACACTACACTCACGTGAGATGGCTGCTGGAGAGGTAATGATCTCGTCTGTCTGGACATATCAATTCTAAATGTATTATCACAGGGCATTGACTAAATATTCACCCCATAATAAGTCATTGCATGCAACTTTTTTTAGTACATAGCTTGTAGGAGGAGTTTTCATTCTCCCGTGATTGTCCTATTTTTATTTATTTCAGGTACTTATATAGGGCTGTCAATTAATGCAGTGCTTTACATATATATTGTACATTCACATCAGTCCCTAACCCTCAAGGGGTGTACAATCTAAGGTCCCTAACCTACATTCATATACTAGGGGCAATTTAGATAGAATTCAATTAACCTACCAGCATGCCTTTTGAGTGTGGGAGGAACCCAGAGAAAACCCACACAGGCACAGGGAGAACATGCAAACTCCAGGCAGGTGATGCTTTGGTTGGGATTTGAACCAACAACCCCAGTACTGCCAGGTGGAAGTGTTAACCATTTAGCCACTGTGCTGCCCAGTGTTGGTCATGTTTGAATGCCTTGAACCCATTTCTTTGTAATAATGCTGCCTGTAAGTGATGGTAGATTCTACAAGGGGACATAGAGGGATGTGTCTGTCCCAGAATAAATTAAATCCTTATCCGCAATATTTCATGCCCATTGACATGTGAAGTCTGCCTTCCCCTCTACTGACCACTGACATCGGCATCCGTCTTCCGATCACTGAAAACAGTCATCTATGAGAATTGAAGTTACAAGGGTTAGCGCTGCCTTCCCTTTACAAGGCAATAGATAAAAATGTGACGGGAACGCAGAGCGAACCTCTTAGAACAGCGTTTTAGTTGTCTAAATTACCAATCGGGCAGCAGCGGCACCCCTGAATAGTGTCCATTGTCTAGGCACATTCTATATGTGATACGTATTTATTCAGCAACGCGTTTGAGGTGAACGGGAAGTAGAAACTCATTGTGACGCAGGTTTTTTATTATTATTATTATTACTATTATTATTATTATACAGTATTTATATAGCGCCAATAGTTCGCTCAGCACTGTACATTACAAAGGGGGACAGTACATGAGACAGTACAATAACAATTACCACATCCAACAATACCAATACAATGCGATACACGAGGGGATTGAGGGCCCTGCTCCTTGGAGCTTACAATCTAGCAGGGAGGGGATGGTGGTACGGGAGGAAAAGTTGTGGGGGATGGAGTGGAAGGAAGAGTGGAGGAGATCGGCAGTTAGCAGAGGGCGGGGTAGGCTTCCCTGAAGAGGTGGGTTTTCAGGGTGCGCCTAAAGGAGAGGAGAGTAGGTGATAGTTTGATGGATTGGAGTAAGGAGTTCCAGAGGATGGGTGATGCCCTGGAGAAGTCCTGGAGGTGGGCATGGGAGGAGGAGACCAGGGAACTAGAGAGAAGGAAGTCTTGTGAGGAGCGGAGTGTGCGTTTTGGGTGGTATTTGGATATTAGGTCAGTGATGTAGTTCGGGGCAGTATGGTGGACAGCTTTGTACGTCAGTGTTAGGATTTTGAATTTGATCCGTTGGGCAATCGGAAGCCAGTGGAGGGATTGGCAGGGGGGGGGTGAAAACGGAGCGGATGGAAAGGTGAATGAGTCTGGCAGCCGTATTCAGGATCGACTGAAGCGGGGATAGCCTGTGGCGAGGCAGGCCAGTGAGGAGGGAGTTGCAGTAGTCGAGTCGTGATATGATGAGGGAGTGGATGAGCTGTTTAGTGGTTTCTGGGGTTAGGAACGTGCGGATTTAGTGGTTTCTGGGGTTAGGAACGTGCGGATTTTGGCGATGTTGCGGAGGTGGAGTCTGCATGAGTTTGTTAATGATTGGACTTGGGGCTGGAAGGGTAGATTGGAGTCTAGGATGACACCAAGTACTCTGTCCTGCGGGGTGGGCCTGATGGCGGCATTGTTGGACGTGATGGAGAAGTCAGTGGGGGGGGGGGTGCGCGGGCAGGGGCGAAAACTAGGAGCTCGGTTTTGGAGAGGTTCAGTTTAAGGATTACACATCTGATTGTGATAGATGAGCCAGTGCTAGAAATATAGGAGCTGGTTTACTAAGGCCATACAGGCTGTTCTCTTTGCAAAGTTAATTTTAATTGATAATTAAAGTATAACTAAAGGCAAAACTTTTTTTTTTTGTTTAGGATAGAGTGGAGAAGGATTAGAACCCCGGTCCATTTTTATTGCTGTCTGTGCCCCTGTTAGACTACGTTCAATCCATGGCAGCATACATGTGATATAGCTCCACCCCTATAGCCACCCACAGGACCAGTGTAAATCTATAAAAGTCTGACTGAGAGCAACCTCCCCCATACTCTGCACAACAAGATCAAACAAGGGAGGGTTCGTATGCTGCCATGGATTGGCGTCAGGGAAGGAAAATTACAGTAAGCATGATACAATTTTCTGTTTTCCTGATGCCAACATGGCCGCATACATGTGATAAATAACTAGCTAAACAGGGAGGGCTAAACTGTATAATCATCAATCTGCATTACAATGGGTATGGAAGCCTGGACTACCATTCTGTTGAAGTCCAGCTACATCACCAATCTTGTCTCCAAATACCACCCAAACCATCCTCTCTGCTCCTCCCAAGACCTCCTGCTCTCTAGTTCCCTTGTCTCCTCATCCCATGCTCGTATCCAGGACTTCTGCAGAGCCTCTCCCATCCTCTGGAACTCTCTACCCCAATATTTCCAGCTATGTCCTACTCTGGTTGCTTTTATGCAGTCCCTGAAAACTCATCTCTTCATGGCTCCAACTAACTGAACTTTTATCTCATCCCCGACACTTGTAACCTTTTGTACCTCTTGCCCCACCCTATTAGATTGTAAACTGTTATGAGCAGGGCCCTCTTAACCCTCTTGTATCTTATTGTATTGGAAATTAATTATCTCCCTTATTGTAAAGCGCTGTGCAAATTGTTGGCATTATATCCTGTATAACAGTAATATAAAAGTAATTTCACAAAAAAATACATAAATTAACTAGTTGCTGATCGCAGATAGCTGAATGATGGCTGCACTGCGGCCGGCCAGTTCTGAGAGGCCGTCATATGACATCCTCCCACAACGCGCTCTCCTACGGACACAGCTGATCACGTGATGTGGTAAAAGGCCAATCACAGCAGCCTTTTACCACGTGATCAGCCGTGTCCAATGACGCTGTCAGAGCGTCAGAGCGTGAGGAAAGTACAGTTGTTAGAGCAGGGATCAGCACCGGTCATTATTGCACTGATGATCAGTGCCCTGACGATCGGTGCCCAGCAGTGCCATCCACCAGTTCCACCCACCTGTGCCCAGCAGTGCCACCCACCTGTGCCCATCAGTGCCCAGAAGTGCCACCCACCTGTACCACCCACCTGTGCCCAGCAGTACCGCCCACCTGTGCCCAGCAGTGCTGCTAGTCAGAGTTGCCAGTCAGTGCCACCCCATCAGAAAAAATGAGGAAGGGTTGTAACAGTGCAAACACTGCAAAGTCCTGGGAAGTGGTAGTATGGGGGTGATCGTGGTATTGGTGGCTACTGTATGAAGAGCGTAGGATTCCGTGTGGCACTGAGGGCAAGGCTTCCAAATAAGCTGTAGCAACTTCAGTAGATGAGAAAAGGAGAGAAGCGCCTCTAAGTGCAATAAGTCTTTTTATTCAAGTCTAAATGTAGAAACACTCACATGTGTGAAGTAATCATAAGCTTAAAAAGCGTGGTTAACAATAGTTAACGGTGGGGTGGTAACCCGGGTGAAGAGCCGTCATCTCTCTGCGATGTGGGGAGGTCAGCTCTCGGCTGGAACAGCGTGATGGCTGGAGGGGAGCAGCGGTGAGGCCGGCCGGCATGCACGTCCTCCCTCAGAGCTGGATGGAACGCACGCTGGAACGTAGCGGCGGTGTGGCCGTGATGATGTCAGATCCCAGGGTGCACTGCGACGCGTTTCGGAGTATGCACTGGCCATTGAAAAGCAGCTTGAAAAAGGAGTGCACTTCTGCCTTCCACGGCCAGTGCATGCTCTGAAACGCGCCGCAGTGCACCCTGGGATCTGACGTCATCACGGCCACACCGCCGCTACGTTCCAGCGTGCGTTCCATCCGACTCTGAGGGAGGACGTGCACGCCTGCCGGCCTCACCGCTGTTTCCCTCCAGCCACCACGCTGTTCCAGCCGAGAGCTGACCTCCCCACATCGCAGAGAGATGACGGCTCTTCACCCGGGTTACCACCCCACCGTTAACTATTGTTAACCACGGCTTTTAAGCTTATGATCACCCAATCAGTGCTGCCCATCAGTGCCGCCTATCAGTGCCCATCAGTGCTGCCTATCAGTGAGGCCTCATCAACGCACATCAGTGAAGGAGATAAATTACCTGGTTGCAAAATTTTATAATAGAAACAAAGAAACTTTTTTTTTCAAATGTTTTGCTCTTTTTTGTTTATAGCGCAAAAAGTAAAACACCCAGCAGTGAGTAAATACCATCAAAAGAAAGCTCTATTTGTGAGAAAAAAAATTATAAAACTTTCATATGAGTACAATGTTGCATGACCGCGCAATTGTCATTCAAAGTGCGACAGCACTGAAAGCTGAAAATAGGCCTGGTAAGGAAGGGGATATGTGTCTGGTAGGCAAGTGGTTAAATAATTTGCGGTCTAGCCATGTGCTATTTAATGGACGTATCCAAGAAAATTGACCAACCATGAAACAACCATGACTCATCCCCACTGGGGATTCCTCACTGACAGTAGTATGTAAACAAATGTAATCAGGTACATTTAATACATTTATTTTTCTTTCTAAATTATTTTGATAATCTGTTTATCTCTACATAAAAAACAATATTGGTGAAGCGCTTCACATGAAAAACTAAATAAGTAGGTGCAATGATATAAAAATACATATAAAGTGACCTCACTGTATTGAAAGGTATTGATAACTAATGCTAAATAATCCCCCCCAAAAAAAATATACAAGTGCCAAGTGCTGGGAGTGCAAAACAGGTCATGCGTTTGCTGACTAGATCGTGTCAAAATAAAATATAAAATATATGCACAGTAAACATAATACACAATAACATTACACACTCTAACTGAAAGTGGAACGTGCTCAGTGTGGGTATGAATATAGGTTAAAAGTAAAATCCACAATCTGTGCTGTGATTCGGTCAGTCAGCATGTCCCAGCCAATGACGTATGGCCGGAACCTGCTGACCACGATTGGCACCTTTTTACTTCTTGCCTCTGTTTTTATGACCTTTATGGCTTGTGAGTATGTTTTTGCATCTTTTTAATACATTTTTGCGTTAATGCACGAGGAGAGTGCGCCCTGTTTTTTTTTTTTTTGCTACTATCAAGATTCCCCAGTCTATCATGGGCGACACCTCAGCAAGTGCACTATTCCATTTTGAGTGCATCAAGAAAGGTTTGAGCGCTGGTTTCTGGTTACTGTTGGTGTTTACACACAATGTGGAGGCCAAGCCACCTCAAACTTGTGTTCCTCAAACCATTCTTGAACCATTTTGGCAGTGTAGCAGGGCACATTATCTTGCAGAAAGAGGCCACTGCTATCAGGGAATACCGTTTCCATGAAGGGGTGTTCTTGGTCACCCACAATGTTTAACCAGTTGCCGCCCAGCCTATAGCTAGATGGCGGCCGGGCGAACAGCTTGTCCCTCCGGGTGGACGCCATATGGTGTCCTTTCAGGCACGCGCAGTGCGCCTGCCTGCAGGGCCGCTCTGCGGCGCGATCTGACACCGGCCATGTACCTTGGATAATGATAGATCTGTGCACAGGCCCCATTGCCAGTACCAGGTGACCTGCTGTGACCAACCACAACAGGTCACATGACAGTTGTATACAATGGATGGCTTCCTTTCATGCAATCCATTGTATACAAGTGTGTCTAGCTGTGAATGGTCACAGCAATCACATGCACAAGCTGGGCCAATCACAGCCCATCTTTGTCATGTGAGTTGCCGTGGCCCCATCACAGCTAAGCACGAAAAAAAAACCCCGAATGAATCAATGTCATTCAGGCAAATGCTTGCTTATAGCGAAGTAATTCTTTGCTATAAGCAAATTGTGTAAAAAAAAAAAAAAATACTGATCACTTCTCCAAAGTAGTACAATGTCACTATGGTAACATTATACTACTTTGGACATAGTGAAATATGAAAAAATAATCTTAAAAAAAAAGAAAAAATGTTTAATAAAAAATTAAAACATAAAAATTTTAAAAAAGTTATACTTTTTTTTTTTCGTGCTGTCACCAGTCAGTGTCCCTGATCACCGCCATGCCAGTTATATGATGGCGCTGTACTGCACTGGTGACAGTATGTAAAAAAAAAATAGTGAAAATAATTTAATTTTCTGAAAAAATATGACAAAAAAATTACAACTTCAAAAAAACATGCCTCTGATCAAATACGTCGGACTGTCTACTCTGCAAAAAGGGGTCATTTGGGGGATATCTGTACTGTTCTGACATTCTTGGACCTCAAGAAATTAGATTGGCTGTCAGTGCTTCAGGATTGATCAATATTCAGATCTATACCATAGTTTGTGAACTCTATAACTTTCCTACAAACTAAATAATACATCCTAATTTGGGTTATTTTCACTAAAGAAATGTAGCAGAATACAACTTTGCCTAAATTTATGAAGAACAATTATTTATTTGCAAACTTTTAAAACAGAAACAAAGAAAAACGTGGGTTTTTTTTCCAAAATGTTTGGTCTTTTTTTGTTAATTTAGCAAAAAATTAAAACCCCAGTGTTGATTAAATAACACCAAAAGAAAGCTCTACTTGTGTGAAGAAAATTATAAATTTTAGTTTGGGTACATATGGGTACAAATGACCGCGCAATTGTCATTCAAAGTGTGAGAGTGCTGAAACCTGAAAAATGGCCTGGGCAGGAAGGGGGTAAAAGTGCCCGGTATGGAAGTGGTTAAGTAGGTGGTAAGTATCAAAGTAATATCCCCATGAATGGCAGGACCCAAGGTTTCCCAGCAGAACATTGCCCAAAGCATCAAACGTCTTCCCATACTGCATCCTGGCTCCATCTCTTCACAGGTAAATGATAGACACGCACCCACGTATGATGTAAAAGAAAAAGTTATTCATAAGATTAGGCCACCTTCTTCCATTGGCTTCATGGTCCAGTTCTGATGCTCTCATTCCCATTGTAGGCGCTCCTAGCTGTGGGCACCGGCCAGCATGGAGAACTCTGACTGGTCTGAGGCTACACTGGATCCGTGCTCCACTAGCTTCAGTGTTAGGCAGGGGAGACATCAGGGGTCTAAAATGACCCTGATGTCTCATTAAAGAGAACATGTCAATGCAAAATGATATCGCTTAGGGAAGTTTGGTCCTACAGTATATGTGATAAAAAGTAAAGTTAAGTAAAAAAAAAAAAGTGTAGAAAGTTAAAGTTGGGGGGGTGCTCCACTAGCTTCAGTGCTAGGCAGGGGAGACATCAGGGGTCTAAAATGACCCTGATGTCTCATTAAAGAGAACATGTCAATGCAAAATGATATCCCTTAGGGAAGTTTGGTCCTACAGTATATGTGATAAAAAGTAAAGTTAAGTAAAAACAAAAAGTGTAGAACGTTATAGTTGGGGGGGGGGGTAGTGCTTACCGGTGGTCCATGGAAGTATTGGATTACTTCTACCTGACAACAGTCTGCTCGACAGATCTGCTCTGTGTTTTTGCTTTTATATTTCATTATCATGTTGTGTTATTTCTGGCCTGTATCTACCATAAAGCTTGGGATGTAGACAAACAGACAGTGTTTGTTTGTTTGTTTGGTTTTATGCTTGACAATAAATATTTACATGCTCTTGTTTGTCTGGTCTGCCCTATTTCTCTAGGTACTTCGAACTTCACAGATATTTTCAAGAGAGAATACAAAGCGCATCACCAGGTATGTCTTATAAAAAGTGATCAAAATGATTAAAAGTGGATATAAAAAGTAATGCCATTGTTTCTCCAAATAGAATCTGGGATATTGATCTAATCCTTCCTTGGAGAGAGGCAGAGCTGAAATCTTCAACCCAGCTGGACGCCAAACCATTGTCATTGTCTGCTTTGTCTGAGCCCAAGCGCTGAAGAAGAGGGATCCTCAACTGGCAGAAATACTTTATATTTTCAGGTATTTATAGCTTCTACCGCCTACAACACCCTCATGCTTCTTATGTATTAAAATGTGCTGACCTGCAAATCCCTTCTAGCAACTATTCAGAATCCTTCTCTCCTCTTCCACTCCGCACAGCATACATGACAGCGTAAAGCTTGCTGAATGTGGGGGCAACAGGAAATGTACTTATTAGTCATTTTATACTTACCTACTCTACTTGCTCTATGCCTTACAGCTATGCGTTTTCTGCAGTGTTTTGCAGAAACGAACTACAGTCCATTTAACATGATTTCCTATGGGACAGGTTCACATCTCTGCATTTTCACCCGCTGCGTTTTTTGGAAAGGGTCAGAGACTTTTTTGAAAGCAAAAAGTTGCAGTTTTGGTTCTATAAAGTTTAATGGAAATGCTGCAGAAAAGGATGTAGTGTGTTTTTGCTGCAATTTTGATGCATTTTTGCCACGTTTTTTGCATTTTAAATCTGCCTAGCAACAAGAAAAATTTTAAAAAATGAAAAAAAAAAAACACAACGCGTCAAAAAACGCAAAGCACATGACAGAAACGGCTATAACGCAACCTGCATAGGTGTGAACCTAGCCTAAAAGCGGGGGCCAGCAACCCACAGACCGCAATCTACCTGCAGATTGCAGCCAGGTGACTGGTGGATCAAAACCTAGGTTCCTGAATGCAGGAGTTTTGGTGCACTTTCAGAAAGTGCACCACACCTGCAGAATATAATAGGAGTCTAAGGCAAAGCACAGCCAACCCATAAAAGTCGCAGATACACTGCACTGAACCCATGGTGCAGGTAAACTGCACCACGTCAGTGTGAAAGCAACCTTCTAGGGAGATCAGAACAGTAAGGGTTCATTTACATTTGCAGTTTGGGGGGTATCACCCCATAGTTAAGACGTATTTTTACCGCCGCAACCGCACCCCCTTTAGCTGCAGTGGCCAGGGGTGTAGACATGTCACAGCTGCGGAAAGCATTATACACCCTGTCATGGTTGGTGGGTGTACCACCTACCAAGCATGAGCCATTCGAGTGACTGGCAGTACTAGGGTCGTTGGTTTGAATCCCAGCCACGGCACCACCTGCCTGGAGTTTGCATGTTCTCCCTGTGCCTGCGTGGGTTTCCTCCGGGTACTCCGGTTTCCTCCCACACTCCAAAGACATGCTGGTAGGTTAATTGGATCCTGTCTAAATTGTCCCTAGTATGTAAGAATGTAAGTTAGGGACCTTAGATTGTACACCCCTTGAGGGTTAGGGACTGATATGAATGTACAATATATACTGTATGTGTAAAGCGACGGCGTTATATAAGTACCTGAAATAAATAAAATAAATGAGTCCGCTCTGCAAGTGCCCTGCAACCATGTGCACTACAGCAAAAAAGGGTTAAAGCAATCAGTGTTGTGTTGCTTTCTCACCACCTGATTTAACCCCTTGGACCCCATAGAAGCATGCAGTTGCAGGGCACTTGCAGAGTTTCCCCATTTACTTGAGTGGTTTCATGGCTGGCCAAACATTAGCACTCACCAAAAGCAACGGGGTTTTATTCCTGCTGCGGCATGTGCACACCCGCTACAGGGCAGTTGGCAAGTAGTTAAAAACCTAAACCATATATAGACCTATATTTCCAGAGGACAGTCCCTTACAATATGATTCAGCCCGGGTTCACACTGATGCTGTGCTGAATTTGCAGCATTTTTTTGTGCGAATTCCACACCGCATCAGAATGGCACCCCATTCATGCACACCGCTGCGGGTGTGTATGTTAACAACACCCCGAAATCAGTCTGCAAAACGTGGTGCGATGTGCAGAATCGGATCACATAGGTGTGAATACCCATGCGATCCGATTCTAGTGTAGACCCAAGAATGGCTCCTGCACCTCTTTGGTGTGGATGCAGTGCGATTTGAGCCATACTTGACGGAACTGAACATGCACAGAATTCGCATGTGATTTGCGCAGGAATGCAGTGTGGTTCCTGTGGGAATCACATACGCTGTACCGCACCGTATATATGTGAACGTAGCCTCAATTCCTTGTCTTTCTGAGTTCAGTGCAGTCCCCCATCCTTATCCTGATGAATATAAAAACAAGGCTAGGAGCCCCTTCTGTGGGTCTTTTTGGGCTGGGGTAGTTCCCAATTATGCAGGTCTCTCCTGATACATTTCTTTTTTTATGCGGCTTTTATCTGTGGGGATCTCTGTTCCAAGAACTTTGCAGCCAATCCTGAGTGAGGAGACTCCTATTTCTAAAAGGGCCCCACACACAGCAAAACTGATCTGCTTCCAAACACTCATTCCCTGGATGAAACGTCAGACAGTGCTGTATGGAGGAAGGGGTGGTTTACTTCTCTAACACATGTAGCCCTACCCCCATAGGAGCCTCTTGTATCTTGCCTGAGCTTTCCCCTAGATCTTCACACACAGTATTTCCTATAGCCAGGTGCACACAACATCTGCTTGTTACTACAGTGATCAGTCCACAGGTTGTAGTTTTTGTTGTTTTTTTTATATTATTTTATAACTGGGATAGGGAAGGGATATAGTGGGATACTCCAAATTAAACTATGAACACTTGAGGACAGCTTTCTCTAAGTAGATCTGTGTAGCAGACTACAAAAAATGGAGAAAAGTTCCTCTACAGATATGCAGACTTGGTGGACAATTGCTCTTCTGGACACCAGCCTCTAGCTTACACCCAGCAGCTGACTATATGGATCCCAAGGGGGCTAAACAAGTCCCAGAATCCCTGTAGAACAGTCTGTACTCACAAGGTCCTTGCTGCAGGTCACCTTCCTCCGTAATACCAGACAGGATCTGTAGACATCCCCCTCAGTCAGCTTTCAGAAGCACCCTGGGTCCAAGCATTATGGCCCTCAGGTCGCCCACCCGAGCCCTCCTGGCAGCGTGAGCCAGGGAGGGCAGCTGCCTCCCTGGCTGGAACTCCCTTCTCAGAGGAAGAAGAACCCAGATCACATGAGCTCACTGAATATAAGTTCTAGTACCAGGGGCGGACTGACCATTTGGAAACTCGGGCGCTGCCGGAGGGCCCGGGGTCAGTAAGGGGCCCCATGAGATTCCCCTGGTACCTTTTTCATAGGCTTTTTTGAGTTTGGGCAAGGACACAGGGCCCCATGATCCCCTATTGCCCGGGGGCCCCATGAGTTGTCAGTTCACCCCTGTCTAGTACCCAGCATGCTTGTAGCATGTAGCAGAACACATAACAGAAAGTAAACAATATTGTTTTTTTTTTTCAAAATGTTCTCTTCTTTCATTTACATCGCAAAAAATTAAAAACCCAGTGGTGAACAAATACACCAGAAGAAAGCTCTATTTGTGTGAAAAAAATAAAAAAGTAATTCGGGTACAGCGTTGCATGACCACACAGTTGCTAGTTAAAGTAGCGCAGTGCCGAATATCAAAAAATGGCCTGGTCATGAAGGGTGCAAAACCTTCCAGAGGTCAAGTGGATATATAGAAAATGTAAAGAAAAGCACTATGCATTGTCCCTGAGGACTGGCTGTTTAGAGGGAGATTTAGGCTGGCCATACATTATACAATTTTCTTGAGAATTTTACTTTAAATTTACCAAAAACCATATAAAAGGAGGTCAAACCTAAACAACACTTTCAATTGTATCCAATTAGGCAGGCCCTTGCACTACAGAGCTGAAGGTAAATCTAAAGGAAATTGGGCAGAAATTGAACAGAAAATTGTATAGTGTATGGCCAGCCTTACTCACTGGTTTAGCTGTGCATGGGAGCCAATCAGCTTCTAACTTCAGTTTGTTCAATTAAGCTTTGACAACAAGCCTCCATTCACACACAATTTGACAGTTCAAATAAAATCCTATGATCAGCAATAGAATTGTTCTAATCAGTGCAACTCCAACTACGTCGGAGTCACACATATTTGAAAAGCAGTTTCTGCATTATTTTTGCTGATTATTGGTGCAGTTTGCATTGACATCTGGCATGAAGTTGCACAGATGTCTTACAACTGAAGTCACACGGACATGCGACTTTGAAATTGTGCAACTTCAAGTGAAGTCGAACGATTTCAAATTCGTAGTTAGTGTGGACCAGGGCTAAAACCTGGAAGTTGATTGGTTTCTAATGATGGGCTGCATGTTCGAGTCGAACGTAAGCTGTTCGCCCGCCGTGCCCCACCACAGGTCAGGTGCAATGCTTTGGCCAATCACAGGTCATAATGACATCACAAGGAGGCAGGGTGATCCTGCCCCCTTGTGACATCATCACCCTGTTTAAGAACTGTCATTGTGGCGCAGCTGTCAGGCGTCGGGAGCCAGAGCCGAGGGCGGAGTGGATTTTTTTTCTTTTTTTTCAGGTTGGTGGTGGTGGCAGGCATTGTGATTGATTTTGGATCTACTTTGGGGGACATTTTTCTTATTTTTAATAAAGGACTTGACAAAGACTGTCTCCTGTCATTTTTTTGCACTACACTTTTTTTTTGTGAATGAGTAGCGGTACCATGTACCCCATACTCATTAACATAGGGGAGCCGGGATCTGGGGGGCCCCTTGTTAAAGAGGGCTTCCAGATACTGATAAGATCCCCACCAACAGACCCCCACAACCACCAGCCAGGGTTGTGGGGAAGAGGCCCTTGTCCCAAACAACATGGGGGCAAGGTGCTTTGGGGGGGAGCCCCCCTGCCCTAGAGCATCCCCCCCCCATGTTGAGGGCATGTGGCCTGGTATGGTTCAGCAGGAGGGTGGGGTGCTCACTCCACCCCCCCCCCCCCCCCCTTTCCTGACCTGCTAGACTGCATGATCGGATAAGGGTCTGGTATGGATTTTGGGTGGATCCCACGCCATTTTTTTAAAACGATTTTGGCATGGGGGGTTCCCCTCAAAATCCATACCAGACCCGAAGGGTCTGTTTTAATTGTCAGGCAATGCCGACAATTCTTTTGACATTCAGCTGTCAGTGGGGACAGCTGAATGTCAAAACATGAATGGATGTGTCACTACTAAAATACCCCATGACTTAATAATATAACTCATGCCACATTTTAGTAACTGAGCGATATCCTACCACGTACTCAGATGCCGTAAGCTACCGATCAGTACATTGTTTCTGTTCAAAGTCCTCAGCCCAACTTTACATAGTTACATAGTAGGTTCAAATGTTTGACCGCAAATCAAACAGGGGTGTGTTCAGCCCATCTCTATTGGTTTCTATGCAGAGTAGATTTTGCACCACACAGTTTTAGTATATAACCCCCCTTAGTGTTCTAAATAAACTAATTTCATTCTGGATCTTTGTTGACAGGTTACTTCATAGAGAGATGGAGCCTGATGTTTGTTTCGAACCATGTAAGTTGAGTTACATCTGTTACCTGTTGTCATTAGAACTCTCTGTTGTACTATAGCAAATGATTTGTTTCTGCTTTTGATTTTTTTTTAACTTGTACCAGAATCACGGTGTTCAGAGAGGAGGTGCATTGTGATGTTGTTGATTTTGAAACAAATTTGCTTTAAACCAGAAACTTGCATTGCTCTTATTTGCATAGAGACTATTGGCATTTTAATTTTGTTTTGTTTTTTAATCCACGATATTAGCAAACCTCCTCAAACTAAATGCTGGTAGCAAAAAAAAAAAAACCTATCCAAATGCCCATTAAACGTACCTGAAGCTACAATACTATGATAGTCCTCTTTTCTTCTGCTTACTCCCTGGGATCCTTGTTTCGGTGCAGGGGCGGACTGACCATTTGGAAACTCGGGCACTGCCTGAAGGCCCAGGGTCAGTAGGGGGCCCCATGAGATGCCCCTGGTACCTTTTTCATAGGCTTTTTTTGAGTTTGGGCAAGGACACAGGGGCCCCATGATCCCCTATTGCCTGGGGGGCCCCATGAGTTGTCAGTCCACCCCTGTTTCGGTGTTCACTGCCTGCTTGATGTGGACATCTCTTATAGGTGAAGGTAACACTCCCAGTGCCTGAGTGCTGTCTCATGGGTTCCAGAGGCTGGAGAGCTCACAGGGACAGTGAGGGGACCAGTGCCCAAAAAAGATAACAAGCAGGGAAAAGAGTCTGGATGTTAGCTTTTTTCACTTAGAAAACTGTGACTTTTATACATTACACTCAGGGGCGTATTTACCACAAGGCAATCAAGGCACTTGCCTAGGGTGGCATTTTTCAGGGGTGGAAGCACCTCCCCCCAGAAGAAGGGATGGGAGAAGAGACACGGACGCCATGGGAACCAGGTGGGATCCGAGAGAGGCTGTGGGCTGCTTGATGGATGTCCAGAGCTGTGAAGATGAGTGTCTTTCTCTCTATCGCTGGGGGGCTTAGTGGAAGGCTCTCCCAGGTGGGGGGCAGGGGTGTTGTTGGGCAATGTCAGGCTCTCTCCCCGGGAGGGGGAAAGGGGGGATGTTGGTTCATGTCTGTGGGGCACTGGGTTCGGGCAGCGGCTGCAGCATTGGGAACATGTTACATGTTCCACCCTAAAAACGAGTGGAACATGTTACATATTCCCAAAGGTGAACTTATCCTTCAAGAAAGGGGTCTCCAAACTTTATAAACAAAGGGCTAGTTTACTGTCCTTCTGACTTAAGGGGGGGGCAGACTGTGGGCATTGGGAGTAGAAAAGGTCCCAAAAAGGTCCTTATGAATAAATAATGCTGCATCTTTGGTGTCAGAGGGAGAAAAAGCGCACCATTGTTGGTGTGATTGGGCTTCATTGTTGGTGTCATTGGAAGGAATAGCGCCTCATTGTTGTTATCATTGGTCCCCATTGTTGGTGTAATTGGGAGGAATTGTACTCCATCTTTGGTGTCATTGGGATTATCTCTGCCCCTTCATTGGTGTCAGTGTTGGTGTGTGGAATTATGCCCCATTGTTGGTATCAGTGGATGAAAATAGTGCCCCAAGGGCCAGATAAAAGCAAGCAAGGGGCCGCATCTGGCCCTCGGGCCACAGTTTGGAGACCACTGTTTTAAGAAGAGGTTTAGAATAATTAATGCAGAATTTAGTATTTACATTTCATTTCTTCCTGGAGTTGGGCTTTAAGATATTGTTCACATTAGGGCTGCACCCATACTAGTATGGGTATCGATACTAAGCATTTGCATAAGTATCAATACTTGTGCAAATGCTCCGATACCTGAAACCAATGCCTTCAGACTAGGTTCTTTCAACTGTCAGCAGGACTTGTCAGTGGGATTCCTCCACTGATAGATGAAATGCAAATGTTAAAAAGTGACAATCACTGTTTATTAAGGACTGATGACTCATTAAGCTGTCAGTGGGGTTCCCCTGCTCACAACTGAAGTGTAAAAAAGTCCTGGTGTCTGGAGCTGTCAAAAAAAAGTAAGAAGCCAGACAATGTTTATCAACAACATTGTTCAGCAGAAAAAAAGAAAAAAAACAGAAAGATATATATATATATATATATATATATATATATATATATATATATATATATATATATATATATATAGATCAAAGGCAACTGTCAAGTAAAAAAAAAAGTTTTTTGGGGTTTTAGTTATTAAAAAAAAATGTTATTCTGGTTAACCCCTTTTTAACCCTTAATTTACGCTAATTAACTCCTTACTCTTCTTCTCCAATTAATTATTTTCCTTTCAAGTTTTTTTTTGCTCATTTTCTATTTTATAAACTATTAATAGTTAAAATGTTTTCTTTGTAATTGTTTGTGCTTTGTACGTTAATATTTTAACCCTTTAACATATATTTACATGTTTCACATTGAAAAAAGCACAAATTTGAAAAAATGTATTGCATTAGTAAATTGCTTTTCAATGTTTTGTACCAAAATCATAATTTTAGTGTAATTTTAAACAGGACAAATTAAAGAATAAAATGCACACTTTCTATATGCAGTAATACTATTTTTAATCTAGCACTGCTCAAAAAAATGTGCATTTTTTTTAGTTTTGTTACATTTAATTGTCTAAGAATTGTGAAAAAATTATAATTGTTGGAAGACAATATTCACGAAAAGAAAGCCTTCTTTGTTCTTTAAAAAAAATGTATATATATATATATAACGGTGTCATCTTAAGTAATTACAAAGTAATCGCCGAATAAACAGAAATGTATACATTTCTTTGGTCCATAAGGCCTGGTTTACACCAATGCATTGTGCTTTTTGTCCATTTTGTAGTGCTTTTTGCAGCGTGTTTATGTGTTTGTGCCACAGTTTTACCACGTTTTGCATTTGTTCCAGCTTTTTTTTTGGTTAAAGTGGATTTTTTTTGTTTCTGGGCAGAATAAAAATGCAAAACGCGGCAGTAAAGCTGCAAATATGCACTACATGCATTTCGGCAGTTTCTCCAATGAGCTCTATTGAAGCAAAAAAGCTGCTTTTTGCAGCAGCTCAAAAAAGCATAGATGTGAACTTGTCCCATAGGAAACCATGCTAAGTGGACTGTAGTGCGTTTCTGTAAAAAGCACTAAAAACCGCATGTGCAAAAATGCACCGCAAAACGCAATGCAGAAATGGATCAAACGCTAACTGCATAGATGTGAACCTAGCCTCAGGGCTTGTGCGGTGTCGGACCTATTATGGATCTTGCTTATTCCACCACAGTATGCGGAGGTTTCTCCTCCCATCTACAGCGTGTTGTAAAGTGTACATCTCCTGTATAAATGAGTTTTTCTAGTTTTCAAAATTACATACTGTGCCTTATTTATGAAGATGTCTATTTGTATGTACATGCTCTTGTGTCTTCATACATAAAAAATTAAATAAAAATTGTCTGACAGAAGAAAGGATAGCAGTAAAAACCTGACAGGACTTCTAACTCTTCCCCATTTTATGCAAAGCTAAGAAAATAAGTTTTACACTTTAACTCTTTTCCACTCTATCCAAAATAAAAAATAACTGGAGTTAAACTTCAGATGTACTGTATGTGTCTGAATACCTGTAATAAAATGTTTCTATTCCTATGCAGCCATCGACTTCAGCACATTAAAACACCTAGTGACTGATGTTCCGGATCCACCAGAATCACATTCTCTACAGCCGACAGGGAGTCCACAGCGACTAAATAACTGTGAGTATTCATTTTTGTGCCCTGAAATTTACTTATTTATACAATTGAGCAAATTCAGTAGAAAAATAAAAAACAAATACACACAAAGTAAATTGAAATTTGTATGCAATAAATAAAAGAATTTAGTGATTTAAAACACACACACACACATTATATCTCAGTCAGTGTTTTTTATTTTACGATGTAGGTAATGTTGTTAAGCATTAAAAAATATAGCTTCTGTTACACTTTAATAAATTGTCACTTTGGAACATTTATGTTGTTGTAAGAGGGCATCGATCCTTGAAAATCATCAGACCACAGGGCTGGATCTAGGGACTTGCTGAGGGTGGGCTGTGCCCCCCACACCCCAATCTCTGAGAGTGCATCCACTGATCCATGAGCCAATCTGATGTAAGGGGCACTCTGATGGGGACACCTGATATAAGGGGGTATACAGATGGGGATAACTGATCACATGTAAGGGCACAATTGATGTAAGAATGGGCTCTATTAGGGACACTGATGTAAAGGAGCACTCTGATGGGGACATCTATTGTAAGGGGGCACTCTGATGGGGACACCTGATATAAGGGAGTATACAGATGGGGATAACTCATCATATGTAAGGGGGCACTTTGTAAGGGGAAAATTGATGCAACAAGGGGCTCTATTAGGGACACTGATGTAAGGGGGCACTCTGATGGAGACACTGATGTAAGGGGGCACTCTGATGGAGACACTGATGTAAGGGGGCACTCTGATGGGGACACCTGATGTAAGGGGGTATACAGATGGGAATAACTGATTATTTGTAAGGGGACAATTGATGTAAGAAGGGGCACTATTAGGGACACTGACATAAAGGAGTGCTCTGATGGGGACATCTAATCTAAGGGGGTATACAGATGCGGATAACTGATCATTTGGAAGGGGACAATTGATGTAAGAAGGGGCTCTATTAGGGACACTGATGTAAGGGGGCACCCTGATGGAGACACTGATGTAAGGGGGCACTCTGATGGGGACACTTGATGTAAGGGGGTATACAGATGGGAATAACTGATTATTTGTAAGGGGACAATTGACGTAAAAAGGGGCACTATTAGGGACACTGACGTAAAGGAGTGCTCTGATGGGGACATCTAATGTAAGTGGGTATACAGATGGGGATAACTGATCATTTGTAAGGGGACAATTGATGTAAGAAGGGGCTCTATTAGGGACACTGATGTAAAGGAGCGTTTTGATGGGGACATCTGATGTAAGGGGGCACCCTGATGGGGACACAGATGTAAGGGGACACTCTGATGGGGACATCTAATGTAAGGGGGAACTCTGATGGGAACCTGATGTAAAGGGGGACTTTGATGAGTAGTCATGATGTAAAGAAGGACTTTGATAAGGACTTCAAAAGATATATTTTACATTATAATGAATTCTCATTAGAAAAAAGCTCCTTGTTATAATGGTAGGCCACCTGTTTAACCACCTGACCTCTGGAAGTTTTACTTCCTTTATGACCAGGGCATTTTTTGCTATTCAGCACTGTGATACTCTAACTTATACTTTTTTATATTATTATATATACGTAAAAAAGACAGATTGTTTTTTTAAAAAAGGATGTTTTCTGTTATTAAACATATCCAATACAAAAAATGTATTCTGCTACATGTCTTTGGTAAAACAAACAAAAAAAGAACCCCAATAAATGTAAATTAATTGGTTTGTGTGAAAAGTATAGCGTCTACAAACTATGGTGTATATATACTGGAATTTACGCAGCAATAAACGCTATATTAATAATGGCCATGATCCACAACTTATAGTGTGACTGTAATTGTGTGGCAGGCAACCTGGCGCTAACAGACACTAATTGACATTGGTGTTGCTAGTGACACTGATACAGTGATCAGATATAATACTGTACACTGTACTTATAACACTGTGTGGGAAGGGGCTAACATTAAGGGGCAATCAAGGGGTTAACTGTGTGCCCAACAAGTGTAATGTGTGCCACTTTTCCTCACAGATCTGGCTTTTTTTCCTGCTTTTCAGGAAGAAGAAACAGCCAGATCGCAGTTCTCTCTGTACAAATTGTGTTTGTAAATCATACCGACAAAATAATTGGCTAAAATCTGCTGAAAAACTCATGCTGTGTCCAATCACAGCACAGGACAGTAGATGTACTGTGGGTGAGCGGCAAGAGGTTAAAATGTATTTTTGGTGTACTGAAGACACTGGATCAATAAACCATGTCCCCAGTCTTTACAGACTTGTATATAATTTTACACTTCTAGAAAATGTCAATTAAAATGTTCTCATTTGTCTTTAGCTGTCAGCTCCAGGACCTTAAAACATCTTGTAACTGATGTTCCCGACCCACCAGAGGAGTCTGTACCAGCATGTAAAATAAATAAACATTTATTGCATTTGGGTAGTGAGTATTCACTATTTGTATCTAAAATGAAATCATACCATATAGTTATTGTTATTTTATAATGACACAATTTAAAAAGTCTATGGGCATTATTTACTAAAACTGCACGGTGCAAAATCTGGTGCAGCTCTGCATAGAAACCAATCAGCTTCTGGGTTTAATTACCAAAGCCTAACTGAACAAGCTGAAGTTAGAAGCTGATTGGCTACCATGCATAGCTGCACCAGATATTGCACTCTCCAGTTTTAGTATATTTATTTATTTATTTCAGGTACTTATACAGCGACTTCAATTTACACAGAGCTTTAGATATATATTGTACATTCCCATCAGTCCCTAACCCTCAAGGGGCGTACAATCTAAGGTCCCTAACTTATATTCATACATACACATACTAGGGCCAATTTAGACAGGATCCAATAAACCTACCAGCATGTCTTTGGAGTGTGGGAGGAAACCAGAGAACCCGGAGGAAGCCCATGCAGGCACGAGAACATGCAAACTCCAGGCAGGTGGTAAAATCAATCCCAATGCCTTTAAAAAAAGGGTGTGGCCTTTGGTGCTTTCTGCAGTCCAGCCAGAAAAAATCTGGAGCTGAGCTGTCAACACCTGCTCACTAACATGCCAGAGACATCAGCAGAGCCTACCCATATTACAGGAGCAAATTCCCTTTCAAATCTATAGGAAGTTAGTGTGCAGGTGCTGGCAGGGTTGTGTTAGGCTAGGTTCACATCTGTGCGGATGATGCCGCTGTGGATCCGCATGAAAATCCACCCACACAGAGAAATGCGGACCCGCGGGTGGGTACCATTAGTTCTAATGGCACGCCGCCTGCACTGGAAAATGCAACCGTACTGGGAACCGAAGTTCCCGTGCGGGCTTCAATTTCGGAAGAAGTGCAGGGACTTCTTTTCTGTGTGTCACGGGTCACGGAAGTTCATTCAAATGAATGGGCTCTCGTGCCCACGCAAAACGCAGCCTGTACAGCCGCATATATGTGAATCGGGGCTTAGATCTTTACTGGCTGGACTGATCTCCAGCCTTGTCCTATTCAACACTGACACCTGTGCTAACAAGAGAATCACTGACATGTTGTCAGCTGGTCGTTTTGTGGCATTGCTGAAATGCAGTGGACATTTTTTCAGGGGGATTAAGTTCATTTTCATGGCAAAGAGGGACTTTGCAATTAATTGCAGTTCATCTGATCACTCTTCATAACTTTCTGGAGTATATGTAAATTGCCAAAATAAAAACCGAGGCAGCAGACTGTGAAAATGTAATATTTGTGTCCTTCTCAAAACTCTTGGCTACGGCTGTATGTAGCCTATCTTTGCCACCTGCCCACAGTAGATAAAATGTGGGTATGCGGCAAGCGGTTAAAGTGTCTTTTCATCATACTGGAGACACTAGATAAAAAAACTGCATCTAATGGATGATAAGCTGCAATATATTACATTTTTGGTTTTGGGTTTAGTATAGCTTTTAACTATTTAAAAAATAAATGTAAAATCAATGTAGGGGCTGTACTGTATATTTTAGTAATGGTTATTTGTGTCCTTCCCAAAACTCTTGGCTACGGCTGTATGTAGCCTATCTTTGCCACCTGCCCACAGTAGATAAAATGTGGGTATGCGGCAAGCGGTTAAAGTGTCTTTTCATCATACTGTAGACACTAGATAAAAAAACTGCATCTAATGGATGATAAGCTACAATATATTACATTTTTGGGTTTAGTATAGCTTTTAACTATTTAAAAAATAAATGTAAACTCAATGTAGGGGCTGTACTGTATATTTAAGTAATAGTTATTTTCATACCCTAGCCTCCTTTTTTAATCAAATGTAGAGTTCATTATCTATGAATGTAATAGGTTGCTGTGTGTCATTTTATGGTTTTATAAGTTTGCCATGTTATAGTTTTCATTTAATTTAAAGTATGTTTTAATTTTAAAGAACCGAGATGCAATATGTGCACACAGCATTACATAATATATATAGCTAATAAGGTTCATACCAGCGCATGATATCCATCCCATATAAGTATGCAGAGTAGAGGAACATACTCTGTACATACTATAGTAGAATTATGTTAATTTTTTTAACATTTGTTCAATTTTCTAATTGTTAGTGGGGTCAAATCCTTTGCAACCGCAGTTGGAGCAGAGGAGCAAAAGGGACATTTTTTTCTCAAACAAATTAATTTTCAACAGTGTAGGTGGCTTTTGTTCGGGTAACTATGCTCATTTCATAATCAAATGTTGAAAGCAAACGAAATTTTGAACTAATTTTTGTACAAATTTTCATTTAAAAATCCAATAGCTTTTAACCAGCTTAAAAGTCTTTTCAATGGTCTAAATCAGCCTTTCTCAACACGGTGCCCAGGCACCCTGGGGTGCCTTGAGGGTTCCTCAGGGGTGCCTCCGCAAAATGTCTAAAAATTGCCCAAAACTTGTATACAAGTCAGCAGGTGGAACAAGCCTGCCTTTTAGTTACACAAAGCAAAGGGTTTCATTGTGAACCATTGCGACCTTCCAGCTGCCGACATTCTGACAACCAATGACATCAGTTAATAAGAAGGATGTCTGTTACCTGTGCAGCATCCTTGTTTGATCCTCCCCCGCCCCTCTCCATCAGTGCTGGAGTCACATCAACTCAGAGATGGACAAAAGCTGAGGGAGATGAGAAACATGTGTGTACTAGTCAGTACCAGTGTACAAAAGTGTATTTGCTTTGAAGGAATAAATCCCTTTTAATGCTGGGTGTCCTACGTGTGTGGATGTTGCTGCGTTATATAAAACTATTAGAATAGTTTTTCACATTTTAGAATGGGGTGCCTCAAGACTGTTTTAGAGGGTGACTTGACTGAAAAAAGGTTGAGAAACACTGGTCTAACTCAAGCAGAAAAACACACTTCCTTCCTGAAAATGATATCCTCTTCTGAGTGACAACATACACGTTTTCTTCTGTTGTTGTACATTCTTGTTGATCTCAGTCTCAGGTAGTACAATTCTTTATACACAGCACGATTTGCACAGCTTCACAGGATCACACAATGTAGCACCTCCTAGTCAGCTAGGGGGAGCTAACCTTCAATTGTTAGTGAGGATGGCTGAGTAGCAGTCTGGGTGTGATAGCTAGCAGGGGTCAAACTTCAGTTTAAGCTGAAAGGCTCTGCAGACCAGCCCTCTGGAATTTCCCCACTCTAGAACTTTGGCGTAAGGTCTAGAAGCAGTGGGTGGATTTGAGGAGTAGCTGATCTGCACTGTTGAGAGATACCCAAAAGGAGGCTTGGCAAGGGGCCAGGACAACCCTTAAAAGAGAGCCTGCTCAGCTGCAGGATAATTCAGGTGGAAGACAGAGGATGTGAGGCTGAAGGCAGGAGACTGGGAGAGGGCCCAGATGGAGAGGTGCTCACCTACAGGCAGTGGAGCTGAGAAGGAAATAAACTCAAACCCTCACCGTCCCCCTGAGAGAGGATCACCTGTGTAGCAGGGAAGGAGCGGCCCAGATAGAAGTCCTGGTATCAGCCACCGAACCACCAGCAACACAAGAGGACTGATTGAATAGACCTGCATCCCCTGGGCCAGATAAGGGAAGGAGCACTTTGGTGGGAAACCAGATTTGCCACCTACTGGGACTGTCTTATTCCTTAAAATGACAGGTACTGGATCCCCTTCTTGAGTATTCCTCCAGACAGCTGGGTAGAGAAGAGAATTTATCTGGGATCTGGGATGGTACTACAGGAGATGCTGGCTAGCTTTCCAAAAGAGACTGTTTGCTATAGAGGCTTGTAAATAGTTCCAAGAAGTTGTCCTCGGTTTCTTGGTTCTATTGGGCATCCCATACACCCCCTTGCCCCATCCAAGTTGAAATTCCTCTAATAAAACAAAAAAAACAAGCTCAAGGACTGGTTACTGACTCCTGGATGCAAGTCTGTGAGAAATGCATGTTGCCTGGCCGTGCAGGACTATAGGGGGACCCAAATAATGAGCAACTCTTAAGAGGGTAGTCCTACAGAAAATTAACCATTAAGGCATGATACAATTGTGATGCAACCACGGGTTGCAGGAAAGAAAATTGCTTGGTTCCCCATCAACACAGTCAGTGTTGATGGGGGAGTCCCTCCTATGGAGCTATTGTGTTCTCCGTTCCCACCAGCTAGCAATAATCACATGTAAAATACAACATGCTGGTTGTATCTGCCCATAGATGGTTCGAAAGGACTGGCCGAGATTCGAACCATCTATGGTTGGCTTTACACTCTCACACCTGTATAGTAGAGCTGTTTTTACATTTCTGTAATTTCTGTTAAAAAAACAAAGTAACACTTTTTTTTTTTGGTACTAACAAGCTTTCTCTTGGTAATCTTGTCTTGCACAAATGTATTTATTTTAGAAAATTATTTTATTTTCCATACAATCTAAAGACCATTGTGTGCTTTATTTTGACCAGTGTTCGTTTTAAAATTAGTGTTACTTTAGATTAAAAAAGTAAATTTTTTTTTTAATGAAACTAAAATTACTTTTCTATTAAAAAGCACAGTGAAGTTATCTATAAATTAAATACAGGTGTTTTTTTATGTGTCACTAAAAAAAATGAATGACAAAAATATTTATTTTCAGCCTGCTGTGGACCAGTCACATAAGTGTCTGCTGTGTCTGCAACAGGGCTGGACTGACAACTCCTGGGGCCCTCGGGTAATAGGGGATCATGGAGCCCTGTGTCCTTGCCCAAACTCAAAAAAGCCCATGAAAAAGGTACCAGGGGCATCTCATAGGGCCCCCTACTGACCCCGGGCCCTCGCGCGGTGCCCGAGTTTCCAAATGGTCAGTCCGCCCCTGGTCTGCAAGCAGGGGCTGGTAGTGATGACATCACCAATAGGCTCTCATGGCCCATGTCAGTGCTCCTTCCTCTCCTCTGCTGACACCAGGGAGCCAGATCACGTGACTGGAACAGAGCAGGCTGAAAATAGGTAAGTACATACATCTTTCTTAAGTTAGTCAGCATAGGTGTTGCATGGGGAGGGATGCATTTTTAAGACTTTTTAGGTTATGCCTGCAATTCTACCTTAAGTATTAATAGTAAAAAATTTAAATAAAAAAAAGCTTTAAAAATATAAAAAGGGGAGAGGGGAAGGAAAGAGTTAAGCCATAAATAGGGGTATCAAGAGTTTATATAGGAACACAATTTAATGATGAATTTGTTTTGCTTAATTTTATAAATAAATCAGTTAATAAATAAACTGATACATTTTTTAAAGTGACTCTAAAATTACATTTCTATTATTATAAAGAATGACAAAAATATTTATAAATTAAATAAAAATATTTTTAATGCATCACTGAAAAATTAAAACAACAAAGAAAACTAAAATAACTAAAAAGCTTAAATAGTAATAATAAAAAAAAAATAAACAAAAAAAAGCAGAAGCAAGATAATAGTTAATAAAAAAAATGTGAGGAAGTAGTTTATTAGGGTTGAGTTGCGTTAATTAAGGTTTAGCAAAGGGTTAAATAGGAACACAGTATATGTATCTAATAATTTTTATACTTGATCAGCAAAGGTCACTTTAACTGATATCATGTGCAGCTCAAAGGTCAGCCCTTTGATCTATGAATGAGACATTTTATTTTTATTTTTTTACAATATGTGTACATCATAAATTTTCTTGACACTGTTCTGCTAGTTTCAATTTAGATATTATAAGTGTAAATAACACCTGCACTGCGCAAATGTTCCAAACATATAAATTACACTTACACAGTGCCACAGACTAAACACTTAAATGTGCAACTGTGTAAAAATATCATGCTTACAAAAAAAAGCTTGCTAAGTGTAAATATTAAAAAATGCAATAATAAATGAATAATAAACAAAAAAATGTGTGGTGCTGGTGCTTCTTTAAAAATATTAAAAAAATGTCTGAAAAAGTACCAAATAAACAGACAGGTGGAGCTGAAAATCCTCATACCTCCAATATAAATACATAAACAATTGAATCAAACTATACCCAATTAACAATCTTTTTTAAGAAAGTAAAAAGTAGAAGCAAACGAAAGTCCTAAGACATCTTCCCCATTGTGTATTATAAATCACCTATAGTGTTCACATACATTCCAATAATTTCCTTCTTCATGCAGTGCTTGTGACCACCACTCCCTCAATGTGAATGACTCACCACAACTCAATGCCTCACATCTATGATGATCAGCATGCAGAGCTGAAATGGTTAATGATACCTCCACACATGCACTATATTGCCAAAAGTATTGGGCCAGCCCTCCAAATCATTGGATTCAGGTGTTCCAATCACCTCTATGGCCACAGGTGTATAAAATCAAGCCCCTAGGCATGCAGACTGCTTCTACCAACATTTGTGGTCGCTCTCAGGAGCTCAGTGAATTCAAGAGAGGTACCGTGATAGGTTGTCACCTGTGCAATAAGTCCATCCATGAAATTTCCTTGCTACTAAATATTCCATGGTCAACAGTGCGTAGAGAGCTTCATGGAATGGGTTTCCATGGGCGAGCAGCTGCATCCAAACCTTACATCACCAAATGTAATACAAAGTGTTGGATGCAGTGGTGTAAAGCACGCTGCCACTGCACTCTAGAGATCTGGAGACATGTTCTCTGGAATGACAAATCATGCTTCTCTGTATGGCAATCCAATGGACGTGTCTGGGTTTGTCAGGAGAACGATACTTTGCCTGACTGCATTGTGCCAAGTGTAAAGTTTGGTGGGGGGGGGGGATTATGGTGTGGGGTTGTTTTTCAGGGCTTGGGCTTGACCCCTTAGTTCCAGTGAAGGGAACTATTAAGACGTCAGCATACAAGACATGTTGGACAATTTCATGCTCCCAATTTTGATGGCCCCTTGCTTTTTCAACATGACTGCGCACCAGTGCACAAAGAAAGGTCCATTAAGACATGGATGAGCCAGTTTGGGGTGGAGGAACTTGACTGGCCTGCACACAGTCCTGACCTCAACCCGATAGAACAACTTTGGGATGAATTAGAGCAGAGATTGCAAGCCAGGCTTAGTGCCTGACCTCAGTGTCTGACCTCACTAATGCGCTTCTCGAAGAATGGTCAAACCTTCCCATAGACACCCTAAACCTTGTGGACAGCTTTCCCAGAAGAGTTGAAGCTGTTATAGCTGCAAAGGGCGGGGCCAACTCAATATTGAACCCTACGGACTAAGACTGGGATGCCATTAAAGTTCATGTGCGTTTAAAGGCAGGCGTCCCATATTGACTTATTAACGTGGAAGAAAATATGGGATAATGCATCTAAATCCTCTATTTTTGTGGTTTTTAAGGAAAATATATACAAGATTATGATGTTGTGGTACAAAACACCGGAAGTTCTTCATGTTTATAATCCGAGTGCTTCTCCTGCCTGCTGGCACTGTAGTAGAGCTTCTGGCTCTCTTTATCATATTTTTTGGACCTGCAGCTCCATTGCTCCTTTTTGGGAAGAGGTCCGCTCCTTGTTGCAATCGTTGTTGCATGTTTCTCTCCCATTTGACCCACTGCATTTTTTGCTGGGCTTGCCATTCCCGGGTCTACCTAAACTAGCCAGAAAACTTGCTGCACATGTGCTAACCACGGCCAGGAGAAGTATTCCTATGTGTTGGTTATCCTCTACCCCACCTTCATTGCCAACTTTGTATAGACTTATTACCGATGTAAGACAGATGGAGTGTTTGACTGCTTCACATAGTGGTTCGTTTGCTGTATTTGAGATGATTTGGCTCCCGTGGGATACCTTCTCTTCCTCTATGCCAGCCCAAATTGTAAGACCCTGATTTTTCTCACACTGTTACTATATGACTCCACTGGTCTTGACCAAATGTAATCTTAGCCATCGATGTACCTCTCTGTTTTGCTTGTTTTTTTTTCTCTTTGTTTTCTGTAACACATGATTTACTTGAAAACCAATAAAAATTGTTAATATAAAAAAAAAGGCAGGCGTCCCAATACTTTTGGCAATATAGTGTATCTCATGGTTTTCTTGCTCTAGAAAGAAAGATCCTGTAAAACATTCACCTTCCGACCATCACCCATGAAAACAGAGAGGCTCACAATAGTGCAGTACCTTTACGCCTTCAGAATTTATTAAAGTGGTAGTAAAGTCTGTGTTTACTTGTACCTGTAGGTACTGTAAATATCTCCTAAACATGCACCGTTTAGGAGATATTACTTGTGTAGCAGCACCGGCACATGCGCTTTAATGTAACAACATATCCAGGCAGAGCTATGTGTTGTAAACATTGACTCCCATGCCAAGCCAAGGTCAGGTAGACCAAGCAAGATTGCAGCCACAACTGCCAGAAGAACTGTTTGGGATACAAAGAAAAACCCACAGGTAAGCTCAGAAGTGCAGGCTGCTCTGGAAAAAGATGGTGCGGCTGTTTCAAGGGGCACAATAAGGCAACAAAAATGAGCTGCATGGTCAAGTTGCCAGAAAGAAGCCTTTGCTACATCTATACCACAAAAAAGCCTGGTTACAATATGCCCGACAACACCTTTAACATACCTCACTGGGCTTTTTTGTGGCATTGGCAGAATAAAATATAAGTATAAAGTCTAAGTATAAATACCTTATTTTTATTTTGTGAGTGATCACATGACCTCGGTTCTCAGCTGCATAAGCGGCTTGGAGAGCTGGGGATGGAGACTGCAAGGGGGTGTCAGCAGGAGGTAGAGAAACAACAGTACACTGATATTTCTAGTGAACAGCTGTGCAGGGGAGTGTATCCAAATGAGTCTGAGCACTGGAGTAGCTGGCTGTGTTCCAAAGTAGAATGCAAAGAGGAAACCTGACAACATTGGGTTGGATGCGCTTCCATGCCCTGGCGTCATCAGTTTTAAAAGGGGATTGGCAGAATCATCAGGTGCTTCACACAAAGGAAGCAATGCAAAGAGATCAGGATACATTTTAATACAAGTACATGGTAACACAGAGATATATCATGAAAATGAAATGTTGGGGTAACATACACTAAAGTTCAATACTGATTAAGAGCCTTTTAATTGTGGCTTTGTACAAAGGGGTTAATATTTTTCTTTACACAGAAAGTGGCTGGTCATCATCAGTGAAACATTTGGATGTGGATCTCTCAAGCTTTGCTGGGTTTGGAAAAACATTTTCTGGTTTTGCCAGTTTCCAAGATTTTTATGCCAGAGGCCTTGCAGTTGTGGGTCACTTGTTGCATGCAGGTAAGTACAAAACAACTGTTGGATGTTAAAGGACAATATACTGTAAAACAGTCAACATTTTGTTGGAGGGAATTCCTAATTTGCAGTAATAAGACTATTTATCAAGGCGACAAGGGGCAGTTTGTAAAATGTGCCCCTTTAAGCCCCTCCCACTGTCAACAATTGGACTACAGCTCCACTTTATTCCTTCTCTCCAAACCAGTTTTTTTTTTTTTTGGGGGGGGGGGGGAGGTTGTCTCTAAGTGAATATTTCCTTAAAGTGGAACACTCTGCATGCTCTTCATATTAGTAGTATGTACTACCCTATTCTTTATTAACTGTACCTAGCACTTCCCATTCTAGGACTTTTGAGCATACATCAGAAGGCAGAGAACAAGAAGACTACATCACCCTGGGACAAAACAGGCATTGTGTTCCTGTGCATATCCTTCTTCCTACCCATCACACTTTGTGGTATGTTAACATTTACTTTATTTTAAGCATAACATACATTATGCAGAGAATCTGGTATATAAAGCTCATTCAGAACATTTGCATATCAGTTACCCTGGTTTAGGTGACTGCCATATCTATAGAAAGCATCAGACCCCCTTGATCAGTAATTTTAAGGGACATCTATTGTTACCCTCAAGATAACCATGACCCATTTGATAGGAATCAATTCATTGCACTATTGTTTCCTTTAAGAAAGTGTTTTTTTCTTTCTATCTTGACCTTTATACCTTAAGTGCACTTTAAAACAAAGTTCACTTATCCCTTTTGCCCCTTTACTCTAAGCTACCCCACCATCCCCTTTCACAGATGCATACTTACCTCAGTCCATTGGCCATGGTCACCTGTGTTTGTTTATATCCTGGATGCACTTGTGCATTACAGCCCCATAAACTTATATGGGCATATCTCCTATCATTTCCCTTTGTCTCCAGCCTTGGGACACAGCCCCATAGAAGATTTCAGGCAACAATGCACAGACATGGCCAGGACATTAAATCTTCAGTGCTATATTTAAACACACACTGGAAGGCTGAGCCATTGACTCTAAGTGGGCATGTGTGGAAGGGAAGGGTGGGTTAAGTGAGGTCAGGGTGAAGAGTTAAAAGGGATAAGTGCAATTTGTTTTAAAAGGAGACCTCTCTTTAGGTCAACATTAACCAATAAAAATATAGACAGGTCACCAAATTTCAAACAAGTCCAGCACCATTATTACAATACCTACACATCTGAGGGGAGTAGTCTTGGAAAATAATCCAGCATAAATCCATTTACACTTTAGCATGTTTGATATAAAAGATACAAATCCCTCTTAAAATACTTCCTGGAAGGACCCTTCATCATCCTCGATGGAACAATGGATAGAAATGTATTTGCCTCTGGAAATCACAAAGAAGAAAGGTTTAGGAAAACATGGTTTTATGGGCATGCCTTTACAATTACTGATGAATTCTAACAGCTACTCCAGGTTTAAGAGGGATACCTGAATCCATAAAACACACTTGCACTACCCGCACCCTAACTAACCCTTGTGCCCCATAAACCGCATAAACCCATATTAAACATGAGATTTTATCCAATATTATGAAGAACCTCAAGTTATTTTGAAACCAGTAGTTGCCATACGAGGCATATTTTTTGGACTTGTTGGACATCTCAAGGTTGTTACTCTACAGTGAAAGTTTATTTAACTGCAAGCTCTGTTTCTAGTTGTACTAGATATTCAAAATATGTACTTGATGTGCCATGCCAAAATAAGGAATTTATTTTAAAAAATTAAGCAAACAACTACTTGATAAACCATGACCTGGTTTATCGGGAACCTTCACAAATGTATACAGCCCAATTCCTAAATTCACTATCCCATAGGATAGGAGCCAGTCAGCATTTACTCTGCTAAAAGTGTTACTGCACTTTCTGTAGAAAAAACAAGTAAACACTTATCTGTCCCTAGGCCTGAACTGCTAATGTTTGCTCTGATATGAGCTTCCACTGCAGAAGAGTCTTCACTTTTGGCTGTGTCGGATGCTTGGTTCCCTACTGTGTACTGTGGTTCCATTTGCTGGCCCCCATGTCACTATTGTATCCAGTAGGGATGCAGGGGCCAGTGTGAGGAACCACAGTGTGCACCGCGGGATGTAAGCATCTGATATTCTCAAAAGTGTTAGATGCGTGAGATTCTGCCAGAGGTCATAGCTCTGCAAAAGAACAATAGAATTGCCCATTCATTGGAGAAGCAAGTATTAAGTGTCTTATTTTGAGGGGTAATTTTTTTGATTTTTTGATTTTTAAAGGCAACAAATTTACCTAATAATTGGCACCTAAGAAATATAACTTTATATACTAAAGCCATCATTGTCCAATCTGATGTACTTTAGCTTTTTTTTTTTAACATAATCTTCAAAGGTCCCTTTACAGATGTTTTAAAAATCGGTTATCAGCAGTAAGGCAGAGAATTGCAGTAACAGGCACTGAATGAGGGATATCTATTATAGTGGCCATACAAGCAGAGATAAAAAATACTTGATCGATGTTCAATTTGACTAAACTGTCCAATTGATCAATGATCAAATTCAGCAACAGGCCAAATTAGTAGATATGTCCACTGTGACTGCAAACAAAATGGTTGTCACTGAGGCTCTTAAAAGTATGGCAGACTAAAAAATTTTTGAACAGCTGCTTAAATATCAAATTTAATGTTAAATGCTGAAGTCTCTTTTAAATTTTAGCCTAGGAACAGTGAAAAATATGGAGGCTACTTGTATTCAATAGAGATATAAAACACTCACAATACTCTGTACATTCTTTAGATGACCACATGCTCCGTTACTATCACACTGGCTTGTACTACCCCGAGGAAGGTCGGTATCACTTTGAGACAGTCGGGTATGTGGATGATCAGGAGATCGATATGTACAGCAGTGAAAGTCATGTGGACATTCCAAAGACAGCATGGATGGAGGAGAATGAGGACGATGATTACTGGGAGAGGCAGACATTTTTACGCAGAGGATGGGAGAAAGTCTTTAGAGACAACTTAATGATCCTGGCCAGTCGGTTCAACTACACAAGAAGTAAGTAGTGGAACCCTTCAGCTGTTATTTTTAATATTAAAATAGTCCTTAAAGCAGTATTAAACCCCACAACTCTCCTACACTCTCTAATCCACATCTTCAGTCTCTCCCTCTGCTCTGGCACCCTTCCCGCTTAAATTGCACTGGTTACCCCCATACTTAAAAAATGTGACTGGACCCCACCTATTTGAATAATTTAAGACCCAGTTCTCTGCTCCTATTTGCCTCCAAGCTTCTTGAATGCTGTGTCCACAACCGTATGAGTTGCTACCTCCCCTTCTCAATCCCCTAGTCTGGCTTCTGCCCACAACAATCCACTGAAACTGCCCTACTAAAACTCACTAATGACCTACTAATGCTAAAACCAACGGCCATTACTCCATAGTCATACTTTTAGACCTTTCCTTTTTAGACCCTGCTTTTTCATGGTTCTCCTCTTACCTATCTCAGTGTCCTCAGTTTACCTTCAGTGTCACCTACAACACCATCTCCTCCGTTCCTCTCATACTTTCTTTTGGGGTTCCAACCTCAGGCCCCTCCTATTCTCTCTCTACACCTCTTCCCTGGGCCAGTTGATAACATCCCACGGCTTCCAATAGCACCTCTACACGACTTCCAATAGCACCTCTACATGACTTCCAATACCACCTCTTGCTGTAACTGATTGAAAATTGTTAGCTGTAATTTGTTGTCCTTTTAAATCTGACAGATAATGCTGCTGTCCGAATGTGTGTCTGTTGCTCCTCTAGTGGACTGGAGACATCCTACGACAGAAAGTGTGTTACTGGACAGATCAATGGTTGAAAAACCCTAAAACCCCTTTAAGTAGATTTGGTGTATTATTGGAATGTTATTGTCTTACATTTATATTACATTGGAACTCTTGCTCTCTACAGGGTCCCACACTCTCCAGCTCAGCTATGGCTGTGTAATGCATGATGATGATGTCAGCAGTGGATATTATCAGTATGGCTTTGATGGGAAAGACTTCTTGACATTCCATACAAACACCTTGCTGTGGATTCCTTCCATGCAGAAAGCAGAGATCAGTGCTCAGAGGTGGAACAGTGACAGTGACATCGGTAAGGGTGTGAAATTCTACCTTACTGAACACTGCATAAGTGCTCTCAAGAAGTACATTGTCTATGGGAGAGAAGATCTGGAGAAGAGAGGTGAGAATAAAATCTGTAACAGTCTGAGATTCCTCTACTGTGATACAGGCAGATCTAGTATCAAACTGAAGATTAACTTAGAGCCAATACATTACTATACTATGGATTTTACTATACTGTAGATTCCTTCTAAGGTCATCAAATATTCTGTTCAGTTCAGTTTGTGTAAGTTCCTAATATTTGCCTTTGTAGTCAGTTGCCACACACCATATAAAAGTCAAAATGACAGTTGCAGTGAGAAACCTCTCTCTCTAAACTCCAACATGGAAGAGTTCTATATGGGTGAACTTTCTAAAGCCCAATAATAAACCAGCAGAAGAATAGAGGTTGTTGATTAGAGGCCTAATATTCTGGAGCCTCCGGGGCTTAAACCCAACCAATAATCATTAAAGCATTCTGAAGTATAGAAAATTACATCATCTTTATTGGGTTAATAAACTCACATTTATTTATGCAACCAACCCTCCACCACCATTAAAATAAGACAAGGTTGTCTTCACATATGAGCAGCCATCTAGATGTCACTCATTCATCCACTTAACCTCATATATAGCTTGACCAATTCTCATGAATACTCTAAATTTCAAGTCTATTTCTTACCGTGAATGGTTACCATACCAGTTAATATTTTATTCATAGCTGCAGATTTTAAAATCTTGAAAATTACTTTTGAAATTACATTTAAACAATAAAGATAATGAGATTTTAGAGGTTGGGTTTACATGTACCTTAAAGCTCTGTGAGGGCATCATAAGTGCATTAATATTCACTAATAGTCCAAAGACTTGTGCCTGTTGTTTACAGACTTTCCATTAAAATGAATAGAGATAATTGTGGTAAAAGGCTGTGAAGTAGTGGGCACATAGAGAAGATCTAGCAAACTAGGAACAGGTTAGTATTGGCCCTGCACGTGCAGCGGGGCTTACTAGGGATAAGTGCTCAAATATAGCATTCACTTTTTACCTGTGCACTTAAAGGACATGTTCCTCAGCTGCCATTTCAGGCACTGCTTCTTCCAAGCTTGAACTTTCATTGACCAAGTTGGAAAACTTCTGAAGCAGTAGCTGTGTATAGGCCTCTGAGCCACGAAGTGAATATCTTGCAGGAGCAGAGACATATAAGATTTTGGAGGGATGCTGGAGAATGGGGCTTTGAAAGGATATCCTTTACCAAAACTAAAAATGGTTTCACAGTTATTAGGGAATACAAAGGTGAATGGCAAGTACATTTTTGTTCACCTGCCCAGAGGCCCATACTGTTCTGATAAACTGCTTTTATTTTAAAATAACTATTTATGACAACATTTGTGTAGGGGAACTGCCAAAGTTGGAGTAACGCTAGTCTAAATTTAATGTTTGCAGCTAGGCTATAGTCAGCCTGAGCTCTGATTGTTAATGTTTTCTGCATTCATTGGGTTTCCCTTAAAGTGTTACTAAACCCCGGACCCTGCATTCACTATATCTGGTCTCCCACAGAACATGAAAATGTAATTATTTTAGTACATATAAAATGCTACATACCTTTTCCCATCAGCAGTTAGAGCAGTCTTGCGACTTCTATTAGTGTCCAGCAGAACACTGGTTAAAGCTTGTAGGAGGAGTTTTCTGTAGGAGAATGCAGAACCTCTGACCTCTGTCTGGGCAGTGCTGATTGGCCCTGTGCTGATCAGATGCACTCTTCCAAGAAAAAGAAAAACCTCTCTACCAATACACACCAAATTGAGCATGTGCAGTGTCTCCACATCATCAGGAGATAAGAAGGGGCTACTGGAATGAGGGGAGGAACAGAGAAGAAAGGATCAAACAGTATTTTTGCACAATGCAGATGATTAACCCCTTAGGTTCCACAGGGAGTATAACAAGCATGCTTTACTGCATATACAGACTGATTTTACTGTTGTGGGTTTAGTAACAGTTTAAGATCAAAGTATGATTTGCTTCTGCCTGTTGCAGGAGAGTGTTCTCCCATAGATAGAACAAGAAGAAACAATGTTGGGGCGTTATGAATAGTTATTTAATTCGGCCAGTGATATGGGCTGGGGAAGGAGATACATATTGTTATGGACCTGCCGGCAGTAGCCTCTAGCGTTCCACAGACCGGAATTCCCCAAGGCGCAGAATCTAAGCCCTGACCTGCTTGTTCACCAGGGCCCCTGATGGTGGGGATGGACTTGGAGAAGGCCCAAACCAGGACGCGGTGCACCCAGCTGTGGTAGAAGCACTTACCGGAGGTGTATAGCAGGTGAGAGCCTGATGTAAGGAGGTAGAGAGAGAGAGTGGAGTCGGGCAGGCTCGGTCGGTAGCGGTGGAGGCAGGACGGCACAAAACAGTAGACAGAAGGATAACTGGTAACAAGCCGGGTTCGGTAACAGGAGATCAAAACGCGCAGGATTAGACAGGAGAATGGTCAGACAAGCCAGGGTTCAGAGCAGGAGACAATCACCAAATCAAGGTCAGGCAGGGTCGGCAACAAGGCAATCTAATTCAGGAAACACAGGATACAGGTAAGACCATACTGCAATTGGAGTGTAGATCTGACCTGTTTAAATATGGTGCCCTGCGCCCTCATTGGTGCCAGGTGCGCGTCCGCGATCGCGAGTGTGCATGTGCGACCGCCGCTGCCGTCGCGGGTGCCCAGGTCCTAAAGCTCACATGCTAATGCGGCCTGGCACACCGCGCATGCGCAGACCCGCGCGCGATCGCGGAAAGATCTGGATTCCCTGACACATTTATGGAGCTCTTCTAGAAGGGTTTTACCTGGAGAGGATGCAAGTTAAGTGAACCAATCTGTGCCTGCCCAGTTTTGTCTGGGGAGGAGGTCCACTGTGAGGAGCCTTTTTGTGCCTTCCAGGTCTGCTGTCAAGGGAGGCCTCATGAGCTTCAGAATTAAGTCCTTAAAGTTTGGAAATGGACCTATGCTATGGCCTGGAAGAAATAAATGTGGCTAGATTAGGGGAGTACCTTCAGAAAGCTTGCTGTGCGTCTAAAGGTACACAATGAAGAACTGCTGGTCTCAGCTTAAAGGCACACCTTTTGATTTTTGAGAGGGTCTGAAGGTATTTGAGCAGGAGTACTAGTCGCTATTTGGGGTATCCTGTAAAATCTATTCCTATCTCCCCTGGACACTTAACCAATAAAACCTACAACAGAGATTAAAAATATGGATTTTGGTCATTTGGACACTGCTTGTGGGTAGGAGAGTGATTTTGGGCAGCTAGAAGGCTTAATTCAGCAGCTCCTTTGGGGGTCATTACTATAGTTGGATGCCAGTCACATAATCTATTAATTATGCCTAATGAATCATCAACTTAGATAAGCTATAAAAAAAATGTTCTTTGTACCTTTCAGTTGCCCCAAACGTGAAGATCACAAGTCAGGAATTTCATGGAACTGCAAGACTTCATTGCCTGGCGTACGGGTTTCACCCCCGAGATGTGGATGTGAAGTGGATGAGGAATGGGGAGGACCATGTTCCTTCAGATGAAATGACTCCAATTCTCCCCCATCCTGATGGCACCTATCAGATCAGAGTCAGTGTGGAAGTGCCAACCAAGGAGGGAGACACTTACTTCTGTCATGTGGACCACAGCAGCCTGGAAGAGACTCTCACTGTGAAATGGGGTGCGTGTTTTAATTGACACCTGTCAGAGACATACTGTACTTAATATATGTTAAGCAAATGTCCTAAAATAAACCATATGGCCACAAATTTGTGAATTCTGATCATCACGCCTGTATGAGCTTGTTGGACATTCCATTTCAAATCCACGAGCAATAATAAGTAGATGTCCCTTCCCTACCTTTGCAGCTATAAGAACCTCTATTCTAATGGGAAGGCTTTGCACAAGATTTTGGAGCGTGTCTGTGGGAATTTGTGAGAATTCAACCAAAAAAAAAGCATTTTAGAGGTTGGGTTCAATGAGAAGTCCTTGTGGGGCTGGCAAGAACCCTGGGGTGCCTTGAAGTTTCTTCAGGGGTGCCTTTGCAAAATGTCTAAAAAATTGCCCAAAACTTGTATACAAACCAGCAGGTAGGATAAGCCTGCCTTTTAGTTACACAAAGCCACAGGTTTTCATTGTGCACCATTACGACTTTCTACCCGCTGGCATCCTGACAACAATGACATCATCAGTTGATAAGGAAGATGTCTGCCTGCGCAGCATCCTAGTTTGCTCCTCCCCTGCCCCTCTCCATCAGTGCTGGGGTCACATCAGTTCCGTGATGGAGAAAAACTGAGGGAGAAGAGAAACATTGGCATACTAGTCAGTACCCGTGTGCAAAAGTGTGTTTGCTTTGGAAGAATAAATCACCTCTAACGTTGGGTGTCCTACATGTGTGGATGTTGCTGCATTATTTAAAACTATTAGTATAATTTTTCACATTTTAGAAAGGGGTGCCCTTTTAAAATTATGGACTGGAATGGGGTGCCTCAAGACTGTCCATAATTTTAAAGGGTGCCTTGACTGAAAAAAGGTTGAGAAACACTGGTCTAAAATACCTTTTATATGATGTAGCATAGACAGTATCCTTCAATGGAAACACTTGAACCTTTAGGCATATAGTAGGTGCTGTGCTTCAGGGTGCACACACTTTTGCTCATATACTTTTAACATTACCAATGTTTCTGAGAGGAGAAAACAATCAATACAGTAACCTTTAATTGTAAAGGTTCAATATTGCCACACTCCAGTTATAAGAAACCTGGGAAATATTGAAACCAGTCATATCACGTGACATCCAACTTTCCATTAAGCAGTAGATATGTGCAGAACGGAAAAATTAGTTTAGTTTTGTTTCAGATAAATTTGTTAAGTCACTAATTTTGTTTCGTGGATTCATTTTGGAATTCATTTCATTTTTTCATTTTCTAACAAATTCCAAATTTTCAGAACGATTTGAATTCAAATCAGTCGAAAATGTATCGACCAATCCAAATTCTGTGTAATGAATAGGTGGTTGTTAAGGAGTGGGCCGGGATGCCAGCCGCCATGTCCTCATCAGCTATCAGTTTCCCCACTGACAGCTGAAAGTAAACAAAGGAATGTTGCTAGGGAAAATAAAGAAAAAAAAACAGCGTGGGGTTCCCCCCCATCCATACCAGGCCCTTCAAGAGGTTAACAAAATTTGTTGCAGCTTCCTACCTGTTTCTTCTCTGAAAAAATAGATTTTTGTTTGACCATCATAATCACCTGGTGTGCTCCCAGTATTCTGATGAGAACATTTGCAGGGTCTGCATCCTTTTAGAAGTATTTCAAGTTCTTGTAAATGATCACCTTGTAAAACAACCCATTTAGTTTAAAATAGAAATGAAAGACAAAACCTTTGTGTATAGATATTAAAAAAAAAAGGAACATTTTAACAGCCTCCCGCCCGCCATATAAGGAAATGACGGATGGGAGGCGGTTCTCTTGTTCTGAGAGGACATCATATGATTTCCTCCAACTCTAACCGCGTGTACACGCCCCCGGGGGCGCGCAGCGTGGCGATCAGTGGTGTGCTGTGTCCCTGGGACACAGCGGGTCACCAATCACTGGAAAAAGCTGATGACGTCCGCTCTGTCATGTGATTAGCTGTTTCCAATAACAGCTGATCGCATGTAAATAAGGAAATGCTGGTTATCGGCATTTCTGTCCTCTCGAGCTGTCACGCTGACAGCTCGTGAGGAGAGGAGAGCCGGTAATCGGCATTCCTCGGAGGGGATATGTACACTGCTCATCAGTGCCCTGATGATCAGTGTGCCCTGATGATCAGTGTAGCCCCATCAGTGCCACTTGTCAGTGTCCATCAATGCTACCTGACAGTGCTCATCAGTGCCACATCAATACCACATATCAGTGCTTACCAGTGCACATCAGTGCCCATCTGATCTGCCTTTTAGTGCCGCCTATCAGTGCTGCCAATCAGTGCCACCTATCAGTGCCTGTCAGTGCTGCCTATCAGTGTTGCCTCTCAGTGTCATATATGAGTGCTGCCTTTCAGTGCCCATCAGTGATGCCTGTCAATATCCATCAGTGACACCTACCAGTGCCTCCTCAGTGCCCATAAGTGCCACCTCTCAGTGCCCATCAGTGGTGCCTATCAGTGCCCATCACTGCAGCCTGATTAATGCACATCAGTGAAGGAGAAAAATCACTTATTTACAAAATTTTATAACAGAAACTAAGAAAAAACTTTTTTTTTCAAAATTTTCAGTGGCTTTTGGTTTGTTCAGCAAAAGATAAAAAAAACCCGAGGTGATTTACATACCACCAGAAGAAAGCTCTATCTGTCTCCAAAAAATGATAAAAATGTCATATGTGTACAATGTTGCATGACCGCGCAATTGTCATTCAAAGTGCAACAGTGCTGAAAGCTGAAAATTGACCTGGGCAGGAAGGGGGTATAAGTGCCCGGTAGACAAGTGGTTAAATACCTTTTTCCGTTTTTTGCAAGTAATCACATTCCCTCTGATTCTCTCTGTTTTCAGCTGCAGAAAAGCTGGGAGGGAGGAGAAGTAACACTACACTGAGCTTCCCAGAGAAAGGCTGTGTGGAGTAGGGGGGTGTCGGGAGACGTCTGATCATTGGAGGAGAGCAGGCTGAGTTCCCAGCATAACTAGAGGACTGCTCATGTGGTGTCCTCATGCTTAAGGTGGGAATACATGATTAGGAAATCGACCGATCGGTCATCCGACGACTGAGAGGCGTTCGTACGTTGGTCGAAATCGTGGCCCACATTAACCAATCTTAAAAAATCGTTCGTCTGCCAATACGTAGTGTTAACGTCTTCCGTACAAGTGGAAGTGATGCGGTGCGCGTGTCACCTTGTAGCCACGCCCTTCCGGCCAGAACGATCGATATACACAACAATTACCAGCAATGAGGATATCGTTTATTACATGACCTTTATACATAAATAGTGATACATAAAATATAATTTGCAGAATTCTGGTTTCATTATCTCATTAGGCCGATCTATTTGGAGTTTTCGTTCGTGTTTGCGAAGATTCCTTGGACATAAACATCCGAGTCATCTTCTGTTTCCGCTCATGCGTGATAGCGCTTGATAGATTTTTCTTCGTACGACCGTCATACCACCGCATAGAAAATCGGTCGTTCGTATGCAAAATTACAACATTTTTCACTGTTGTTCAATCTGATTTTTTCATTCACAATATCGTTATCGGTTGAAACATCCTGCTCATCAATGAAGAGAAAATCGTTCGATCGGTGGTTCCGCAAAATTTTTCGTACAATTTTCTTATCGTGTGTACAGGGCATTAGTGCGATCAGTTTTTAATAGGAAAGCAGGGGAACTGTCAGGATCATCAGGGATTCAAACAAAGGAAGCAATACGAAGAGAACAAGATACATTTTCATACAAGTACATGGTACAGCAGGTATCAGGACTATGAAATGCTGGCTTTACAACCACTTTAACCCTTAGGAAGAATCTCACCTAACCGTCATTTCTGTTGCAGAATTTAAATCCTGTATTAGAAGGAGCCTAAAATTTGACTTGCATCTTATGAAGACTTTGGGGTAAATCAGTGAATCAATCACACAAGCAGGAAATGACATTTTCCAGGCTGCCATATTGCACTGACTTTTGCTGAAAATTACAGCGCAGCAGATTGCAATGGAATGAATGTAGAAGGAAATGTCATTTCTGATGTTAAATTACAATATGGCTCATGTAACAATAGTATATGGTATATTATTTTTTTTCGATGAAAGTGGAATAGACATAAGACTCAAATCCAGGCAGCTCTGTATTCACCAGCACATTATTACTTTTGTTTTCTTTTTTTCAATGAAACCAGTGTAAGTATCCTAATTGTACTTGGTATCAGTCTGTTGCATTCCTCGTGCAGCAGAGCTCAGATCGGGACCTAGAAAAGCAGCAGAAGAAGTCAATTCACTGTGATGCTGTACACTGTAGGAGAGAGCAGAGTGCAGGGGTGGACTGACAACTCATGGGGCCCTCGGGCAATAGGGGATCATGGGGCCCCTGTGTCCTCGCCCACACTCAAACCACACCCAAAAAAGCCTATGAAAGGTACTAGGGGCATCTCATGGGGACCACTACTGACCCCAAGCCCTCGGGCAGTGCCCGAGAGCTCGAATGGTCAGTCCGCCCCTGGCAGAGTGACAGAGAAAAGCAGTGCCACTCAGCAGTGCTATCAGTCAGTGCTGCCAGACAGTGCATCATCATCAGTGCCTCCTCAACTCCCATCAGTGCCACCTCATCAGTGCTACCTATCAGTGCCCATCAGTGCTACCTATCAGTGCCCATCAGTGCTACCTATCAGTGCAGCCTCATCAAGGCACATCAGTGAAGGAGAAACATTACCTGTTTGCAAAATTTTATAATAGAAACAAAGAAAAACTTTTTTTTTGCTCTTTTTTGTTTATAGTGTAAAAAATAAAAACCCCAGTGGCGATTAAATACCATCAAAAGAAAGCTCTATTTGTCCGAAAAAATGCTAAAAATGTAATATGGGTACAATGTTGCATGACTGCACAATTGTCATTCAAAGTGCAACAGCGCTGAAGGCTGAAACTTGGCCTGGGCAGGAAGGGGGTAAAAGTGCCCTGTAGGCAAGTGGTGGTTAATGTTAGTGTAACTACTTTGATTTTTGTTCTATGTTGCTTATAGTATTGCTGTCTTTTCTGGTTACTATGATATCATTCTGTTCTGCAGTTCCTGATCACGTAGGAATACTGAACATAGAGTCCATTGCGGGCATAGCTGTCGCAGGAGTTGTTTTTCTACTTGTTCTGGTGGCTTGTATTGGAGTTTTAGTCCTGAAGAAAAAGTCAGATGAGTTTGTGAATTATGCACTTTTTTTTGCAACCTTGGTTTTAATTCAGAATTTTATTTTTGCATTAATCAGTATTTTAAAGGCTTTGAAGGGGTTTTAGGGTGGGACTTGCATCAAAATGTAAGGTTCGCTTATTGGTTAGACCCATTCCCCCCATATAAGAGTGCTGCATGAAACCAAATTATGAAATCCACATCTGAGGAAAAAACTTAAAGAGCAACTCCACTTTTGCTGAGAAAAAAACCTCTACCCTCCAGGTGATCTGTGTACATTGCAGGCATTGTAACAAACATATAGGAGTGATTTTCTAATTGTCAGTCAGCTGCTGCACCTGCTGGACATTTTTATTGCAGGGGATGCCTAAAATCTTACATAGTTAGTCTGGCTGAAAAAAGACAAAAGTCCATCCAGTTCAACCATTAAAAAAAAAGTTATAATCCTACACCCACAGTTGATCCAAAGGAAGACAAAAAAACCAGCAAAGCACGACCCAATTTGCTCCTGCAGGGAAAAAAAATTCCTTCCTGATCCCCCGAGAGGTAATCGGATATTCCCTGGATCAACTTTACCTATAAATGTTAGTATCCAGTTATATTCTGTGTATCCAAGAAAGAATCCAGGACTTTTTTAAAGCAATCCACTGAGCTGGCCAGAACCAACTCTTGAGGGAGTTTATTCCACATTTTCACAGCTCTTACTGTGAAGAAACCTTTCCGTGTTTGAAGATTAAATCTCTTTTCCTTCCGATGTAAAGAGTGCCCCCTTGTCCTCTGTGATGACCTCAGGGGGAATAACTCTACACCGAGTTCATTATATGAACCACTGATGTATTTATAAATGGAGATCATATCCCCCCTTATGTATTTATACATGGAGATCATATCCCTCCTTATGTATTATACATGGAGATCATATCCCTCCTTATGTATTATACATGGAGATCATATCCCCCCCTTATGTATTATACATGGTGATCATATCCCCCCTTTATGTATTTATACATGGAGATCATATCCCCCTTATATATTATACATGAAGATCATATCCCCCTTATGTATTATACATGGAGATCATATCCCCCCTTATGTATTTATACATGGAGATCATATCCCCCCTTATGTATTATACATGGAGATCATATCCCCCCTTATGTATTATACATGGTGATCATATCCCCCTTATGTATTATACATGGAGATCATATCCCCCCCTTATGTATTTATACATGGAGATCATATCCCCCCTTATGTATTATACATGGAGATCATATCCCCCTTATGTATTATACATGGTGATGATATCCCCCCTTATGTATTATACATGGAGATCATATCCCCCCTTATGTATTATACATGGAGATCATATCCCCCCTTATGTATTATACATGGAGATCATATCCCTCCTTATGTATTTATACATGGAGATCATATCCCCCCTTATGTATTATACATGGTGATCATATCCCCCTTATGTATTATACATGGAGATCATATCCCCCCCCCCTTATGTATTTATACATGGAGATCATATCCCCCTTATGTATTATACATGGAGATCATATCCCCCCTTATGTATTATACATGGAGATCATATCCCCCCTTATGTATTTATACATGGAGATCATATACCCCTTATGTATTATACATGGAGATCATATCCCCCCTTATGTATTATACATGGAGATCATATCCCCCCCCTTATGTATTATACATGGAGATCATATCCCCCCTTATGTATTATACATGGTGATCATATCCCCCCTTATGTATTATACATGGAGATCATATCCCCCCTTATGTATTTATACATGGAGATCATATCCCCCCTTATGTATTATACATGGAAATCATATCCCCCTTATGTATTATACATGTTGATCATATCCCCCCTTATGTATTATACATGGAGATCATATCCCTCCTTATGTATTATACATGGAGATCATATCCCCCCTTATGTATTATACATGGAAATCATATCCCCCTTATGTATTATACATGTTGATCATATCCCCCCTTATGTATTATACATGGAGATCATATCCCTCCTTATGTATTATACATGGATATCATATCCCCCCTTATGTATTATACATGGTGATCATATCCCCCCTTATGTATTATACATGGTGATCATATCCCCCTTATGTATTATACATGGAGATCATATCCCCCCTTATGTATTATACATGGTGATCATATCCCCCTTATGTATTATACATGGAGATCATATCCCCCCTTATGTATTATACATGGTGATCATATCCCCCCTTATGTATTATACATGGTGATCATATCCCCCCCATGTATTATACATGGAGATCATATCCCCCCTTATGTATTATACATGGAGATCATATCCCCCCTTATGTATTATACATGGAGATCATATCCCCCTTATGTATTATACATGGAGATCATATCCCCCCTTATGTATTATACATGTTGATCATATCCCCCCTTATGTATTATACATGTTGATCATATCCCCCCTTATGTATTATACATGGTGATCATATCCCCCCTTATGTATTATACATGGTGATCATATCCCCCCTTATGTATTATACATGGAGATCATATCCCCCTTATGTATTATACATGTTGATCATATCCCCCCTTATGTATTATACATGTTGATCATATCCCCCCTTATGTATTATACATGGAGATCATATCCCCCCTTATGTATTATACATGTTGATCATATCCCCCCTTATGTATTATACATGGTGATCATATCCCCCCTTATGTATTATACATGGAGATCATATCCCCCCTTATGTATTATACATGGTGATCATATCCCCCCTTATGTATTATACATGTTGATCATATCCCCCCTTATGTATTATACATGGAGATCATATCCCCCCTTATGTATTATACATGGAGATCATATCCCCCCTTATGTATTATACATGGAGATCATATCCCCCCTTGTGTCTAAGAATATAATGATGCAAGCATAAATCTTTTGTGCATTAACCCCTCGCCCTCCAGAGGATTCAACCCCCTTCCTGACCAGGCCATTTTTTGTAACACGGCGCTGCGTTACTTTAAATGACGATTTCGTGGTCATGCAATAATATACATAAATAAAATTTATGTCATTTTCTTCCCACAAATAGAGCTTTCTTTGGTGGTATTTGATCACCTCTGCGTTTTTTTTATTTTTTGCGTTATAAACAAAAAAAGACCAACAATTTTGAAAAAAAAAATTTTTTTTACTTTTTGCTATAAAACATATCCAGTACAAAAATGTAAAAATAAAATGCCTTCATAAATTTAGGCCAAAATGTATTCTGCTACATGTCTTTGCAAAAAACAAAATCCCAATACATGTAAATTAAGTGGTTTACATGAAAGTAAAATGGTGGTGTGAATATATACAAAAAAATTTTTTTTTTTTTTTTTACTAGTAATGGCGGCGATCAGTGACTTATAACGGGACTGCGGTGGGCATTCTGACACTGCGTGGTTACTAACTGCCACTGACATACCCAGTAACATTAATACAGTGATCAGCGCTAATAAAAAACACTCTCACTGTACTAATGACACTGGGCAGGAAGGGGTTAACATCTGGAGCGAATAAAGGGTTAACTGTGCTGTGTTGTGTTTTACATAGTGTGCGTTGTGTGGTTTACTATGTAGACATGCTGCTTTGTAGTGTTCTCCTGTGCAGAGTACTACAAAGCAGCATGTTCGTGCTGACAGGGGAGAGATCTGTGTTGTTTATACACAGACCTCTCCCCTGTCAGCTCCGCCAATGATCACCGAGTCCCGGACGAGAATCGATGACCGGGACCCAGTGATGGACATGCCAAGGAGCTATTAGCAGCACGGAAAGGGAGCGCGCATGCACATGCCCCCTACCTGGAAATGCAAATCACATATATATATGTGATTTTGCGCATCCCTGCCGCTCTGTAGCAGTACTTCTGCTACAGGGCAGTCAGGAAGCGGTTAACTACCTTCTAGGGAAAAACAATCACAAAAACGACTGTAACCCTAACCGAAACAATTTTTCATTCAACTCTTTTTCTTTTTGCAGCAAAATACTACAATGCTGTTTTTTCGAGCGTGTTGTGATTCTGAAGATGTCTCCATCGCACATCAAGCTGTGATCGGTGTAGAAACCTGTAGATGGCATGATATCAAGCAGGTACAACATATGTTGCCAGCACACTTTATCCTCCAACATGTAAGATTATATCATTGTATACTTAGCATATCAAACAGAAGTGCAACATTTTTGAATCATGGTGGGTTCCTTCATCAGGCACTTTGATGAAGGAACCTACTACATGCTGATGAAGGAACCCACTACATGTTGATAGATAAAATGTATGCTGGCAACGTATTTTAGACCTGCTGTGATTCTGGCTTGGAATCTACAAAGTCATTTATGAGAGCAATTAAGATATGAATATTAATCCACGATATGACAATGGGTGAGCTGAGCAAAAAATGAACCCTTCAAAAAAGAAGTATGGATTTTTTTTGTTTCTTTTAATGTCTGCAAATACAGTTTTATTAGGTGCTGGCAGCATTTGAGATGTGTGTGTGTGTGTATATACTGTATATATGTGTGTATATATATATATATATATATATATATACATATATATATGTAGATATATGTATGTGTGTGTGTGCATATATATATATATATATATATATGTGTGTATATATATATATATATATATATATATATATATATATACACACACACACACACACTCACCGGCCACTTTATTAGGTACACCTGTTCAATTGCTTGCAGATTAAAAAGGAGAGGTAATTTTTAATATCAATCAATTACAATATAATGTGTGTTGCAATTGTATACACAATATTATTTTTTATTACTTTCTTAGGAAAGCGGAGTTACCCTTTCAGTTTAATCTTGAGCTATTGAGCTTCATTACAGCTTTTTTTTTATCAAGGCAGATGAGGATGTCCTTCTGCTACAGGGCAGTCGGGAAGTGGTCAACTACCTTCTAGGAAAGCAGAGTTACCCTTTCAGTTTCATCTTGAGCTACTGAGCTTCATTACAGCTTTTTTTTATCAAGGCAGATAAGGATGTCGTGGCCGTACCTTATTTTTTGTGCTCTATCTCTTGAACCAATACTTCTTTAGTCTTTTATGTGCTGATTTTCTTGCATATGCCAGGAATTTTTTAGGCCTCATTTACACCTGAGAATTTTATACCCTGAAGTTCCAAAATGCTCAACATCCAGAATCCTGTGGTTTTCTATTGTGCTTTTTCATACCTGAAATTTGAAGTTTTAAAAAGTTCAAGGGCTTCTTTTGAGCTTCAAGCAATTTTGGCCTCAATTGACTTCAATGAGAGTGCCTGAAAAATGTATTATGCCCAAAAAAACATGCAAAAGCACATTTTCCCTAATAACAGGCTATCTCTTAGCAAACAAGACTCCATGCACTCCGGGCTTAAAAAAACACCAGCTCTCTTGACAGATAAAAATGCTGAATTAGAGTGTTTTTGAACACAGTTTAGGCAAGTTTAGCCCTTTTTTTTGCTGCCAGAAATCTCCAATCAAAAACACAAACCAAAAGAGTTTATTTTCCTGCCTCTAAATGTTGAGCTTAAAATCTGCCTCTAATCATTCTAATGCGTATGGACACATAGGATAACACTGCTTCTACAGGCAAAACACAAAACTCCTGTACAAGCAGCGATTTCTAAGCCAGTGTGCATGGAGCATCATTTTTTTAAAAAGCTCAAACCTCAGACACATGCAAAAAATAGCAATACGAATTTACAAATGCATAAAAAGAATTAGCCTAAGTGTGAATGCAGAGCTTTTTTTTTTTTTTTTACAGCTTTTGATATTCTATTTTTGTATCTTTGTTATAAATGTGATAGAATTATTTTTAATACATAATGTTAATAAAAACTTGTGGCAATAAACTGGCTTCCAACAATTACTTGCACTTTTGTCCATCCCCATCACACAGCTCAAAAAGCACTATGGGAATGTTTTAAACTAGACTAGAGACAAAGGATCCTTGAAATGTAGCAATGACTGCCATCACAGCCTTGATCTGGAAGTGGGAGGAACTTTCATATTCTCTAGGTCTCTGGACACTGCCCTCTGCAAGTTATGATATCAAGAACCTATCCCAGCATCCTGGACATCTTTTATTTCCAACCCCACAGCTGGCAGCGGCTGGATGGGCAGACTAGACTGGACACAGTCTACCATCCTGGGCCACAGAGAAAAGATGATCACATTCTGCCTTTGTGAGCGCCTCCTATCCTTACTGTGATCTTTATTAACCACTTGCCCTCCAGAGGATTTACCCCCCTTTCTGACCAGGCATTTTTGGTGACACAGCACTGTTACTTTAACTGACGATTGCGCAGTCATGCAGCACGGCACCCAAATGAGATTATTGTCGTTTTTCCCCACAACTGGAGCTTTCTTTCGGTGGCATTTGATCGCCTGTCTGGTTTTTATTTTTTATGCTACATAAAACCAAAAAGCATATAACAAAAAATTGTCAGCTTACATAAACAGCTGGACGAAACACGTCGGGGAAGAGTTTTCAGTGCTGACGTCACGCCGCTGCACGATTCTGGGTCGGCAGCACCTGTTTATGTAAGCAGACAATTTTATTTTATATGCTTTTTGGTTTGTATTTATATCCACTTGTCACTTAATAAATACTACACTATTGGAAGTATACTTTTTGCTCCTGGCGAGCTTTATTTCACCGCAGCCCGGCCAGATAGAATGACACGCATTCACAGAGTTTCACGTCAAGACATGTGTTCCTGCTTAAATATATGGGCGTTTATGCTGTTGTAGTGGCAGCCATCATTTCTGGTGAGTTTTCAATGCACTGGGAGACGGTGACGGCATATATAGAGTGGAGTTGTTTTTGTGCAAGAGCACTTTTATGGTGGTGGAAGGACATTATTTTAACACATTTTTTTTATTTTAATTTACTTTGGTTTGCATCATCGGTTCTTATGGATATTTATTTTGATACCTTGTATTATATCATTTTTATATGCTTTAATCATTTTATCATATGTTTAGCGCTGTACTTCACATTCTCAGATACATTTTATATATAAATATACACTACAATAAGAAGATAATATAACACTCAAAAAACAGTGGTCTAAATGCACCCTCAATACAATGCAAATACAAAAAAAAAAAAAAAAAAAGAATCCGTGCAATTCCAACATCATTCTTAGTGTCACAAAAGTAATGTGATTTTTCATAGTTCATTGAGCCCTGGTTCACACTGATGCAAATTTTCATGCGACTTGTTCGGCAATGGAACTGTTCTAAGTAGTGTGACTCTGACTTCCTTGGAGTTGCACTAATTAGAAAAGTAGTTTCTGCACTGCTTTTGCTTATTTGGGGTGTTACTCATGAAGTTGCACAGATGCCTATCAAGTCGCACCGCCATCCGACTTTGAAATCGTGTGACTTCAAGTGAAGTGAAGTTGGATCCAGTGTGAATAGGGGCTTAGTACTACAAAGTGTCCATAGTAAAGTGAAACTACAATCTTCCCATTCTTGTTCACCATCGCGCACAAACACAATTATAGATGGACTCTCACCAGCAGTTATTGACTCACACAGATATCGCTCTCTTTCACAGATAAGAAGATAAGATAGGAAGGCCTTTTATTGTCATTGGAAAATACGCTATATTGCCAAAAGTATTGGTCGGCCTGCCTTTACACACACATGAACTTTAATGACATCCCAGTCTTAGTCCGTAGGGTTCAATATTGAGTTGGCCCCGCCCTTTGCAGCTATAACAGCTTCAACTCTTCTGGGAAGGCCGTCCACAAGGTTTAGGAGGGTGTCTATGGGGAGGTTTGACCATTCTTCTAGAAGCACAATTGTGAGGTCAGGCACTGATGTCGGATGAGAAGGCCTGGCTCACAGTCTCCGCTCTAATTCATCCCAAAGGTGCTCTATGGGGTTGAGGTCAGGACTCTGTGTAGGCCAGTCAAGTTCCTCCACTTCAAACTCGCTCATCCATGTCTTTATGGATCTTGCTTTGTGTACTGGTGCGCAGTCATGTTGGAACAGGAATGGGCCATCCCCAAACTCTTCCCACAAAGTTGGGAGCATGAAATTGTCCAAAATGTCTTGGTATGCTGACGCCTTAAGAGTTCCCTTCACTGGAACTAGGGGGCCAAGCCCAACCCCTGAAGAACAACCCACGATAATCCCCCCTCCACCAAACTTTACACTTGGCACAATGGTAACTTTACCCTTAGCAAGTACCGTTCTCCTGGAAACCGCCAAACCCAGACTCATCCATAGGATTGCCAGAAAGGGAAGCGTGTTTAGTCATTCCAGGGAACACGTCTCCACTGCTCTAGAGTCCAGTGGCGTGCTTTACACTACTGCATCCGACGCTTTGCATTGAACTTGGTGATGTAAGGCTTGGATGCAGCTGCTCGGCCATGGAAACCCATTCCATGAAGCTCCCTACGCATTGTTGAGCTAATCTGAAGGCCACACCAAGTTTGGAGGTCTTTAGCCATTGACAATGCTGACAGTTGGTGACTTCTGTACACTGAGCGCTTCAGCATGCGCTGACCCCACTCTGTCATGTGACGTGGCCTACCACTTGGTGGCTGAGTTACTGTTGTTCCCAGTTGCTTCCACTTTGTTATAATCCCACTAACAGTTGAGCGTGGAATATTTAGTAGCCAGGAAATGTCACGGATGGACTTATTGCACAGGTGACAACCTATCACAGTACCATACTTGAATTCACTGAGCTCCTGAGAGCGACCCATTCTTTCACAAATGTTTGTAGAAGCAGTCTGCATGCCTAGGTGATGATTTTATACACTTGTGGCCATAGAGGTGATTGGAACATACCTCAGGATAGGTTCACATCTAGCCATTTCCTGTGTGCCACATTAATGGCACCCCCCCATGTCTTCTAAAGAGCAGTACGTTGTGCCTGTGGGAATGTGTGCAATTTGCATGCATTCCTGCAACTTCATAAGTATAAACCTAGCCTTAAAGTGGTTGTAAACTTTAATATACATAGTGAAATGACTGGCCTGAGATTATATAAGGAAATGAAACAGAGCCTCCTATATAAGTTGTACCTGTTTATCTGCAATCTCTCCTTTACAGCTATTCAAAGTGCAAAATGTATACACCTTGTCTGACCTTTCACAAAACATGGGGCAGGGATATGAAGTTCAGCTGTGCAGATCTCATTGAGATGAGCCCTGAAAGTTGAAAGGAGGGAAGGCACACCCCTTCAGACAGCACACAGGAACAGTATTGGAGTTGTCAATCACAGGCTGTGTGTCGGAGCTCCCTCCCCTTTCACCTTTTTTTCTCTTGGTGTTAGGAAATCTTGGCAGATGTGACTCATGCAGATAGCAGAGAAATGAAGCAGTGGAGATAAATGACACTTAGTGCTCTGGATTGAGACACGTACACACTATAGAGGGATATACTTTGTTCATATTTCAAGTATAAGGTTTACAACTATAGCTCCCTCAATTGGAGCAAAGTGCCACTGTCCCTCCTTCCTCCTCATTTGTCCCTCATTTTGGTCTGATCTATATAGTTGTATATAAAATGAACTACTTAACTATCAAAAAGTGTTTCCCAGTGCTAAACCTTTCTTCCTATTTCTAAAATGCTGCTTTTGTAAATCCAAAAAGCCAAGATAAAGGAATAGAAGTGGTAAAAAAGCACTTGTGGGTTTAACTAATCTTTTTTTTCTGTACAATTCTACGGGGGGGGGGGGGGGGCGTGGCAGAGGTGTGTCCTATGCCTACATATTTTGTTAATAGGTGTCCCTCATTCCCATCCCAGAAACAGAAAGGACACAACACAGCCTTCACTGTTATGTACACAGATGTGCCTCAAATTAAGATAATGTATCAGTATAGAACAGAAAGACACAGACCTCACTGTTGTGTATTTCTGATATCCTCAAGGCCGTGGATAAGGGGGTACCACCAGTTATCCTGTACGGAGACCAGTCCAGCAGGAGGGGGCCCATGCAGACAGGTAAATCTGTTTCGGGCAGGGATGGTGACCGTTTGGGGGGGGGGTGCCCTGTATTGCTCTCAGCATCTGAAAAAGAGCCATACAGGGGATTGCTTCCAGTAATTGCCCCTCCCCCCATACCCACCCCTCTCCTTGTTTCCCCCTGCTGCCTAGGGCCCTCACCCCCATGTGCCCCTGCCCCTGTAGTGCTGCTGGCTTCTCTCTTCTCCTTCCCACTGGCAGTTGCAAGCACACAATCGGATCCTGCAGGATGTAGAGTGGGAGAAAGGTCTGGTAAATATGTCACATTTACCAGTCCCTTTCTTTCCTGAACGAACACAATGAGTGATCAGTACCGATCACTCACTGTGTTCATTCATAACTGAAGCATAGTAGACTTTTTTTTTTTTTTTGGAGAGGGGAGCTGTCAGGTTGGCTGTATGGATTCTAACAGCAGTCCTGGATATAAAGAACCAGCAAACACAAATGCTCCTGCGCTTGGGGATGGACTCGATGCAGGCTACAACCACATTAAGAATGTCCTGGAACATGCACACCTTGCTGCCCTCAAATGGACCGGGGAAATCCAAATATACTGAATGAGGAAAGAAAAAACAGAGGGCGCACAGGCCTAGTGCATTACCATAAAAAATGTTTAATAAAAAATAAAGTATGTGTTGTACTCACAAACGACAATATAGTCAAGGCACAACATAAAGAACAGCTGGATCAACACCGCGCTGAGTAACAGTCCGTAATAGGGAGTATAAACATCCAAAAGGCTGACGCGTTTCGAGGACTTGCCTCTTCCTCAGAGCAGTCCTGGATATCCTTGTGTATTTCTGACATGCAACTAGAGTAATATAAAACAGAAGAGACACAGACAAACTTCAGTGCTGTACAATTCTGATGCACCACCAGCTAAGGTAATATAACAGATATAAACAGAGAGGCCACAAACAGCCATCCATGTTGTGTATTTTTGATGTGCAGCATATTAACCACTTGCCCTCCTGAAGATTTACCCCCTTTCCTGACCAGGCCATTTTTTGCGTAGCGGCACTGCGTTACTTTAACTGACAGTTGCACGGTCATGCAACGCTGCCCCCAAATGAAGGGGTTAATATGAGGGGGAATCAAAGGGTTAACTATGTGTAGGGAGTGTTTTACAAGGGGGCAGTGTCTGTGTGCTTCACTGTGCACAGCCATACAGAGCAGTGTGCCCGAGTTGACAGGGAGGAAGACTGTTAGTAAACAAAACATTGAATCACCTCCACCAGATCATCCCCTGCAGCTATCATCTTTTGTATCATCCCCCCCTTCCTTTAGATTATAAGCTCCACAAGCAGGGCCCTCCTATTCCTTCTGTACTGAAATATATTGTAATAATACTAATAAACACCAAGGCACCGAGTGGGTAATTGCCAGCCAGGACCCAGTGATTGACAACCGTGACAGCGAATGGTGGTGCGGGTAGGGCGTTCGCCCCCTACCCGGAAATGCAAAATCATGTATATATACATGTGATTTTGTGCACCCCTGACGCCCTGTAGTAATATATCTGCTATAGGGCAGCGAGGAAGCGGTTAAAGTGATATAACAGCTATAAACAGAAAAGACACAAACTTATTTCAATGTGTATTTCTGATGCGCCGCCAGCTAAAATATTACAACTCATATAACCAGACAGGACACAAACAAACTTCAGTGTTGTGTGCATTTCTGACGTGCAGGAAAATACTACAAACAGAAGAAACACAAACCTCAATGTTGTGTATTTCCGAAGTACAACTGGGTAAACAGGCACAAATACCGCCAAAACATAAAGTCCCAGTCATGGTGGATTTGTCTAAGAAATACCCTACAAACAGCACTACCTATCATAGGTATGGCCTGGACCCTGGATACTCATCATCTATCTATCTACAGTTGAAAGAAAAAGTATGTGAACCCCTTGGGATTACATGGAATTTTGCATGAATTGGGCATAAAATGTGCTCTGAATGTCATCTAAGTCACAACAATAGAAGAACACAGTCTGCTGAACATAATACTACACAAACATTAGATGTTGCCATGGTTTAATTGCACATAACATGTAAACATTCACAGTGCAGGGAGGAAAAAGTATGTGAGGCCCTAGCTTAATGACTTCTCCCAGAGCTAATTGGAGCAAGGAGTGAGCCAACCTTGACTCCAATCAGTGTGATGATATTGGATGTGTTGCTGACAGCTGTCCTGCCCTTAAAAAACACACACCTGTTTTGGGTTTACTGGTTTTAAGAAGCACTGTCTGATGTGAACCATGCCTCGCAGAAAAGACCTCTCAGAAGACCTACGATCAAGAATTGTTGACTTGCATGAAACTGGAAAGGGTTACAAAAGTATCTCCAAAAGCCTTGATGTTCATGTGTCCACGGTAAGACAGACTGTCTACAAATGGAGAAAGTTTAGCACTGTTGCTACTCTCCCTAGGCGTGGTCGTCCTGTAAAAATGACTGCAAGAGCACAGAATGCTGCATGAGGTTAAGAAGAATCCCAGAGTGTCAGCTAAAGACCTACAGAAATCTCTGGCACATGTTAACATTTTTGTTGACACATCTACAATAAGGAAAACATTAAACAAGAATGGAGTACATGGGAGGACATCACGGAGGAAGCCATTGCTGTCCAAAAAGAATATTGCAGCACGTTTGAAGTTTGCAAAAGAGCACCTGAATGTTCCACAGCACTACTGGCAAAATATACTGTGGACAGATGAAACCAAGATTGAGTTCTTTGGGAAGAACACACAACACTATGTGTGGAGAAAAAAAAGGCACAGCACACCAACATCAAAACCTCATCCCCACTGTAAAACATGGCGGAGGGAGCATCATGGTTTGGGGCTGCTTTGCTGCCTCAGGGCCTGGATGGATTGTTGTCATTGATGGAAAAATGAATTCCAGAACTGAAGCTCCGCAGAGGATGGGTGATGCAACAGGACAATGACCCAAAGCATTCAAGTAATTCAACAAAACAATGGCTGCAACAGCACAGAATACGCCTTCTGGAGTGGCCCAGTCAGAGTCCTGACCTCAACCCGATTGAAATGCTGTGGCATGACCTTAAGAGAGCGATTCACACCAGACATCCCAAGAATATTGCTACACTGAAACAGTTTTGTGAAGAGGAGTGGTCCAAAATTACTCCAGATCGTTGTGCAGGTCTGATCTGCAACTACAGGAAACGTTTTGTTGAGGTTATTGCTGCCAAAGGAGGGTCAACCAGTTATTAAGTCCAAAGGTTCACACACTTTTTCCTCCCTGCACTGTGAATGTTTACATGTTATGTGTAATTAGACCATGGCAACATCTAATGTTTGTGTAGTATTATGTTCAGCAGACTGTGTTCTTCTATTGTTGTGACTTAGATGACGTTCAGAGCACATTTTATGCCCAATTCATGCAAAACTCCACGTAATCCCAAGGGGTTCACATACTTTTTCTTGCAACTGTATCTATCTATCTATCTATCTATCTATCTATCTATCTATCTATCTATTTATCCAGTGGAGGGTCCTGGATGATGGTAATCTAAGGTGATGATGGAAATCTAAGTAGCTGTTGGTAACCAGCAATAGATATAGTTTCCACCACTAGGCTTGAACCACACCAAAGGTTTTGGTTTGGAATAGGTGCAAAATAGGAGTCATCCTAATGCTGCATATTTAGTAATTTCAGGGAATTCCCCCATCCTTTGACATAAGTATGAGAAGGTTTAGCTAGTCCATAAACTGGTAGGAGCAAGTCCAAGCCTTCCCTGTGGTAAATTACAGCTGCTGCTGGCCAAGAAGAGGTGAACACCATATTAGCTTGGAGGGTGTAACCAGCAGGCCTTAACAAACCATCATAGGTACAGGTTTATATTGTTAACTCCTGCATGGAGGTTTGCACAAGGAATTTCAAAATTTGGTGGCAACGTTCCCTATCCTGTGTTACAGGCAGTGCATATTACAAAATTTCCTCTGACTGCATCTTGCAGCAGTTTAACAAATGCTGAGACCTAATTCCCAGGTACAGCTGATCTGATCATTAAGGGTTTCATTATTATGTGAGGGATACCACAGGCATCCAGCAAGGGCGATCAGATCAGTGGGCTGCACCTTAACCCCTTGACGCCGATGGCACGCAAATATGTGGCCTCTTTTGGCGTCTGGGCCTTGACGACGAGCGACCGCATATTTGCGTGCAATTAGAAAATACATGTGCTGAGAGCGCGCGCTCCCAGCACATATGTCCGCAACTCCTGGAAAGGTCCCAATCTCCCCTTTCGATCGGGACCTTTTCCAATCATATGACCGCCATGACGACAACTCAGGGCAATCACATGACCCTAAAGCCCCGCCTCCCGGCTTCTGAAACTCTTAAAGGGCCGGGAGGCACCGGCACCGAGATTAAGGAATCAGGATTTCCCCCCCTTCCTGACCAGGACATTTTTTGGGATACGGCTCTATTTTACTTTAACTGATAATTGCGCTGTCGTGCAATGCTGCACTCAAATTAAATGTATGTCCTTTTTTCCCCCCCACAAATGGTCGCCTGTGTTTTTTTGCGCTATAAACAAAAACATTTTGAAAAAAAACTATATTTTTGCCAAAAAATATCCAGTAAAAAAAAAATTAAAAATCAAATTTCGTCATAAATTTAGGACAGAATGTATTCTGTTACACGTCTTTGATATAAAAAAAATCCCAATACATATAAAGTAATGGGTTTATGTGAAAGTTATAGTGTCTACAAATGGCAGTATATATACAGTACTGGAATTTGTCAGCACAAATTTTTATTAGCACTGATCACTGTATCAGTGTCACTAGGGATGTCAGTGACAGTTAGTTCCCCCCAGTGTCAGAATACCGCAGTCCTGTTATAAGTTGCTGATCGCCGCCATTACTAGTATATAAAAAAAAATTCCAGTATACATGCCGCCATTTGTAGACGCTATAACTTTGACGTAAACCAATTAATTTACACGTTTTGGGATTTTTTTTGTAGCAAAGACGTAGCAGAATACATTTTGACCTAAATTTATGATGAAATTTGATGTTTTAAATATTTTTACTGGACATGTTTAATAGTAAAACATCAAAAATATATTTTTTTCTCAAACTTTTTTTGTTTATAGTGCAAAAAAATAAAAAACGCAGGAGCGATCAAATACTAGCGAAGGAAAGCTATTTGTGGGAAAAAGGACACAAATTTAATTTGGGTGCAGCGTTGCATGACCGCGCAATTGTCAGTTAAAGCAACGCATCGCAGAATCGCAAAAAATGATCTGATCAGGCTGGGGGGTAAATCCTCTGGAGGTCAAATCTACCTATCCTGGGAAGTAGTGTAGCTGTGCTGATCTGTATTCTCATCAGACTTGAATATAGATAAATAGGAATTAATAACCAAACACAGGTTACAGTCTGACCGACAGAAAGGAAGTTTCACTAATCTGTTATATCTAACAAGAATCCAGTATATTTCAGCCCTTCACCCTAATGCAGTTGTTCTCAACCTTCCTAATGCCGCGACCCTTTAATACAGTTCCTCATGTTATGGTGACCCCCCAACCATAAAATTCTTTACCCAGTAATTATAATTCATGTGTCGTTTTACCTTCAATACGGCTGCTTTCAACACAGTAGCTGCTTTCAACACAGCAGCTGCTTTCTACACAGTAGCTGCTCTTTACACATCGGAAATATGTGTTTTCCGATGGTCTTAGGCGACCCTTGTGAAAGGGTCGTTTGACCCCGAAAGGGGTCGCGACCCACAGGTTGAGAACCACTGCCCTAATGGAAGGTTCCATGGCTTGTATCTGGAACTTCTTAGCTGGGCTGGCCTGGGGAGAGCTCTGGACACAGCAGGGCTTCAATGGGTGCTGCTCTGTGCTGAGTTTTCTCTTGAAAGCTCCTTGCGGCCCTACTTCTGCTCAGACTGTGAGAGTCCCGATCCAGCCAGGCAGACTTTGGTCGCAGCCTGAGTTGGGAGAGAGTGACCTTCCCCCATGTGGACACTGCTATGGCTGCTGCTGCAGAGAGGAGGCACACAATACGCACAGGCCCGATCTTAGCTCTGTGTGCCGGTGGTAGCAGAGTTCAGAGCACAGGGCTGTGTGACAACCATGCGATTTGGTGGAGAGTTTCTTCTGCATGGTGCAGGTCAAAATCCAGCGCCCTCCATCCTCACAAGATTGCGCCTAGTGCAGTCGCCCCTTCCGCCCACCCCATAACACTGTACTCATATGACATTTTGTATCATTTTTTTCCACACAGATAGACCTTTCTTTTAGTGGTATTTAATCACCACTGCGTTTTTAATTTTTTGCTATATAAATAAAAAAATACTGAAAATGTTAAAAAAAAAGTTTGTATCTTTTGCTTACAAACTAAGGGGTATATATCTGAAAACTGATTGGGACCTTAAAATGCCAGACGCTAGAATGGCATATCACAGTGATCAGGACACTCGTATGATGTATGGCAGTAATCAGGATGTTGGCATGAGGTATGGTAGCGAACAGGACACTGGTATGGGGTATAGCTTTATTCAGGATGCTGGTATGGGGTATAGCATTTACCAGGACACTGGTATGGGTTATAGCTTTGACCAGGACACTGGTATGGGGTATAACATTGACCAGGACGCTGGTATGGGGTATGGCATTGACCAGGACGCTGGTATGGGGTATAACATTGACCAGGATGCTGGTATGGGGTATAACATTGACCAGGACGCTGGTATGGGTTATGGCATTGACCAGGACGCTGGTATGGGGTATAACATTGACCAGGACGCTGGTATGGGATATAGCATTGACCAGGACACTGGTATTGGGTATAGCATTGACCAGGACACTGGTATGGGGTATAGCATTGATCAGGACGCTGGTATGGGGTATGGCATTGACCAGGACGCTGGTTTGGGGTATGGCATTGACCAGGACGCTGGTTTGGGGTATGGCATTGACCAGGACGCTGGTTTGGGGTATGGCATTGACCAGGACGCTGGTATGGGGTATGGCATTGATCAGGATGCTGGTATGGGGTATAGCATTATTCAGGACCCTGGTATGAAGTATGCGATTGATCGGGATGTTGGTACGGTGTATGGCAGTGATCTGGACACTGGTATGGGGTATGGCAGTGATCCAGACACTGGTATGACATATAGGGTGATCAGAACGCTGGTATAAGGTATGGTGGTAATCAGAACACTGGTATGGGCTATGGTGGTAATCCGGATGCTGGTATGGGCTATGGTGGTGATCAGGATGCTGGTATGGCGGTGATCAGAACGCTGGTATGGGGTATGGCAATGATCAGAACGCTGGTGTGTGGTATGGAGGTGATCAGAACGCTGGTATGGGGTATGGCGGTGATCAGAACGCTGGTATGGGGTATAGTGGTGATCAGGATGCTGGTATGGGTTATGGCAGTGATCAGAACACTGGTATGGGGTATGGCGGTGATCAGGATGCTGGTATGGGTTATGGCGGTGATCAGAACGCTGGTATGGTGGTGATCAGAACGCTGGTATGGGGTATGGTGGTGATCAGAACGCTGGTATGGGGTATGGCGGTGATCAGAACGCTGGTATAAGGTATGGTGATAATCAGAACACTGGTATGGGCTATGGTGGTGATCTGGATGCTGGTATGGGCTATGGTGTATGGGGTGCATGGGGTATGGCGGTGATCAGAACGCTGGTATAAGGTATGGTGGTAATCAGAACGCTGGTATGGGTAATGGTGGTGATCAGAACGCTGGTATGAGTTATGGCGGTGATCGGAACGCTGGTATGGGGTATGGCGGTGATCAGGACGCTGGTATGGGTTATGGCGGTGATTAGAACGCTGGTGTGGGGTATGGCAGTGATCAGGATGCTGGTATGGGTTATGGCGGTGATCAGGATGCTAGTATGGTTTATGGTGGTGATCAGGATGCTAGTATGGGGTATGGCGGTGATCAGGACACTGGTATGGGGTATGGTAGTGATCATGGCGCTGGTATGGCGGTGATAAGGACATTGGTATGGTGTATGGTGGTTTTTTTGCGAGCACTGGGACAGATGACATGGTCTGGCTGCATTGTTTATTGTCCCTGCACTGGGGCAGTGATCAGGGACACTGGGCTGGCACTGCAGTCTGTGAGTGTACAAGCAATCTGATAGGCTGCTGTACACACAGGATGTAGCATCGCTTTATGCATGTTTACAGGCACTACAACTAAAATGTTTAGGGATCAAAAACCTTCAATGAGCTTGAAGGGACACAAAGATCAGATGTAAACGGATATTATAGGAATCTTGATGTTGAGCATTAAAACACTTCGGGCAATGCACTTCAAATTGCTCAGGTGTGAGCTCGACTATAAAGAGGAACTGTAGTCCCCCTTAATTTTGGCCCTGGCTCCTGCCGCCCTCTCCAATGCTGCCATTTTTTAATATGCAGCACGTGCGCAGATGTGCCAAAAGGGCTCTTCCTGGCGTTTAGGAACCAGCAAAGACCTGTGATCTGTGACATGTGCGTACATGCTAGGGGTTTCCTAAGCATGCACAGACACCCTGAGATCTGACCTTGCACAATGAGATCTGCATACACAGATATACCTCAGATCTCTACCAGACCTCTGAGCCCTGTGACACTCCTGTGCACGTGTGGAACGCAGAAATGCACATGCACCATCAGAGGTAATGAAGGAAGTGCTGTGCTGCAGAACATAAAGTCAGAAAAACTTAAAAACATTTTGTTATCTAATGGTGGGAGAGGGAGGGGAGGAGCCAGGTGCAAACAAGTTGTTTCATTGGGTGAAGGTGGGCTTTAAAGCCTAAGTTTAGGTTAGGTATTCAGGGTGCAACATGTTAGGGGCTGGTGCAATCCTTTACTGGCTCCTACTACAAAAAATAATAATGCACATTTTTTTGCCTGCAAAAAAATGTGCATTTACACTTTTTTTGTAGACTGATGAACTTATCCATTAACCTCCCTGGCGGTATGATTATTTCTGATTCTTGGTGTTGAAAGCGGTACCATTTTTTTGCATGGCAATATGTAGTTTTTTATTGTTGGCTGTAATTTTTAGGAATAACTCACTGAAATCTGTCCAAACAAGAGTCTAGTAAACATCCCGGGTATGATAAAACTTGAAACACAAAATCATAAATTATAATTTAATAAATAATTATAAAAAATAATAATATAATAATAAATTTATTACAATAATATAATCAAACCAAAAACACTGAAATTTGAAATATAGCGCCAAGTTCGCACATCGCTGAGCAAAGTCACAAAATCGTTTTCAGTGTCTGATGACGAATTTCCCCCACGAATCATTATCACTCAATTCTGCAAGTGGTTGTGATTTACTATCACTGTTCTCTAGCCGGTCTAAAACCGCTTTTGACCTAAAGGGACGCTTTTTGGACGCCATAGACTTTTCTAAGTTTCCTGGCAGAAAGTACAGTAGAATGCAGACAGGGCACCGGACAAAGCACTCGGGACAAAATGTATGTGAAATGGTTTGAAACAGCAATGTTTTACTATGTAAAATTCGTTTTAAAAAAAATGAAATTTTTTCAAAATGTCAAATTTGCCGCTGATTCTGGCGCCCGTATGTCCTGACGTCACAGGGACCAGAATGCAGAAGCTGGATGCCGGCATCGGCCGGAGGAGATGGCCGGGACGCTGCAGGGGACACATCGCGGGAGCGAAGGACAAGGTAAGCGCTGCAGGGAATCCCTGAGCAATGCCGCATGGTAAGCCCGAGTGTAGCTCGGGGATACTGCTTGTGGTACTGAAATTTTACCCCGATCTACACTCGGGATTACTGCCAGGGAGGTTAAGCATTAAGGCTAGGTTCACATCTGTGCGAGTGGTGCCGCTGCGGATCTGCACAAAAATCTGTGCACCCGCACAGAGGAATGCGGACCCGTGGGCAGATGTCATTAATTCTAATGGAATGCCACCCACACTGGAAATCACAACCGTACTGGTAACCGAGGTTCCCGTGTGGACTGCGTTTTCAGAAGAAGTGCAGGTATCTCTTCCCTGCGTGTCCTGGGCATGTGAGTCTATTCAAATGAATGGGACCTCGTGCCCGCACAAAATGCGGACCGCATGAACGCGGATATGTGAACCGGGAGTAAGTGAACATGCATGGACAGATAACAGGTGCACAGTTCAGTTTCAAACTCTCATAGGCAAATATTTGCTGTGAACAACCTGAATGCACAGCTGTGAAACCACAAACTGAGCAATAGTTTAAAATAGAAAAAAAATATACAGTATATATATATATATATATATACAGTTGTGTTCAAAATAATAGCAGTCAGACATCACTAATCGGATCAATCACTGTTTTGGTAGAAATGATATTTCTACATGGCAAATAATTTACTAGCAGGTGTAGTAGAGTAATAGAAATCCAACAGACCCAACAGTCATGACATGCATGCTGCTGATTCTGTGTAATTGAATCACTAATTGAAAGGGGCATGTTCAAAATAATAGCAGTGTGGAGTTCTATTAGTGAGGTCATTCATTCTTTGAAAAACAGGTGGCAATTATTGCCCTTAGTTAAGGAAGGAAGGCAGCAAATGTTGTACATGCTGGTTACAGTGCATTTCTCTCTGAAATTCTGAGGAAAATGGGTCGTTCCAGACATTGTTCAGAACAGCGTACCTTGATTAAAAAGTTGATTGGAGAGGGGAAAACATATAAAGAAGTGCAGAAAATGATAGGCTGCTCAGCTAAAATGATCGCAAATGCTTTAAAATGGCAACCAAAACCTGAAAGATGTGGAAGAAAGCGAAAAACTACCATTTGAATGGATAGAAGAATAGCCATAATGGCAAGGACTCAACCAACAATCAGCTCCAGGAAGATGAAAGAAGGTGTAAAGTTACCTGTGAGTACTGTTACAATTAGAAGACACCTATGTGAAGCCCACCTATCTGCAAGAAGTCCCCGCAAAGTCTCATTGTTGAAAAAAAGACATGTGCTGAAGAGGTTACAATTTGCCAAAGAGCACATTGACTGGCCTAAAGAGAAATGGCGCAACATTTTGTGGACTGATGAAAGTAAGATTGTTCTTTTTGGGTCTAGTGGCCAGAGACAGTTTGTCAGACGACCCCCAAACACTGAATTCAAGCCACAGTACACTGTGAAGACAGTGAAGCATGGTGGTGCAAGCATCATGATATGGGGATGTTTCTCATGTTGGACCTATTACAGTGTGTGTGTATATATATATATATATATATATATATATATATATATATATATATATATATATATATGCACATTGTATATACTGTATATTGTGTGTGTATGTATATATATATATATATATATATATATATATATATATATATATATATATGAAGTTGCAAGCAAGCTAATCACATGTAGAGATCTTCTGGTGTTATATGAGCCGTTTTGCTGATTAAACTTATCTAAATAGAAACATCTGGGGAAATACATTGATTATGGCGGTAAACGGAAACTGTGTTTCTGCACTTCCACTTTCATTATTGAAGAGCGGCGATCAGTACTCCAGTGTATAAGGTAACAATATTCCCCTCGTGTGTCCATGTGGTTTCACCCTTTCTGTCTGTCCGCTTACACCATAATCGGCCAGCTTTCCCCCAGTACATCTCCTGATTCCTCTCCCTTCTGCTCCCTACTATCCTCTTCAAACATTTCACCGTCTCCCCCCTATGATCTCCATTCCTCTCACGCTCAGCCTCAGCTCTCCCCTCTACTTCTCTATGTATTGCCATTTATGGGAAATGAATCATAAACTTGTATGTGGTTTAGTGTTTAGAAATAGAATGTTCCAAGATGTGCTAAACAATGTAACAGAGATCGCAGTGTAAGAATACTTAAATCGGTATTAAACCCAAAAACAAAAATAAAATATTATGCAGCTTACTAACTATTAAATGTGATGGCTGCATTAATTCTCTTTTTTTTTAGGATTTTTCCACTAGTGATCCAGCCACTAAGTCTATTATTTTCCAACTTACTTGATAGACCAAGCTTTCCAGACAAAGTAGCAGTGAGAGGGTTGAGACAAACCATTTAACACTAACAAGGGTGCTTACAATAGTCACCTTTTATTCATTAAGTAAAATTTTTGTTCAAAAAAGAAAAAACTGTTTGCTGTAACTGCTTACAAAGTATTAGCCGGAGATTAGCTTCAGTTTGACAGTTGAGTCCATCTCAGCCAAGATTCGATACATCCATGGGCAGACTGGTTGTGACCAAGTCGATTCATTGATCAATCTGGATACCACAGCCTGTCAGATATTTTACATGCAATTACTGCTGGCAGCTATAGCCACTAGCAACAATCATTGTGTTCTGCTGGTCAGGAAGGCTCCCTGTTGGCTGAACACAGTAGCACTGTGGGATAAATTCCACCATCAACACTGTGTGTAAATGTGGGAATCAAGCTATTTTCTTTCTTTGGTGGAAGGAAAGGAATCCAATCATCTATGGCTTTCCTTAGTCTAACACTACTCTCCCCAGACTGGCAATGCTGTTGTCCAAACGTGTCTCCGTTGCCCATCTATCCAGAGTGGAGACACCCTAAGACAGTAGGTTGGATCACCATGTGAAAATAAAGGAAAAAAGCCTAAAAAAAAGAAAACGAATGCAGCCACCAGATTTAAAGAGTGTTAAGCTGATATAGATTACATTTTTGTTATTAGGTTTAATATCACTTTAACAGGTGTGGGGTCATAGAGGTTGGGGGAGGAGGATTATCTTTTAATAACTTAATAATAACCTAATACCTCCCCAGAATTAATTATGTGCCTCCCCTACATATCATATATGTAGCATTTTATATTATTTATTTACTTTGATTTTATATTTTTTTCATTCTTTGCTGAATCTCATTGCTACAGATCTCTTGCCGCCTCTTTGTAAGCAGTTCCTGTATACATGATAAGTATGATTAAAGTGTTACTAAACCCCGGACCCTGCATTCACTATATCCGGTCTCCCCGGACCCTGCATTCACTATATCTGGTCTCCCCGGACCCTGCATTCACTATATCTGGTCCCCCACAGTACTCAGAACATGGAAATGCAATTATTTTAGTAAATATAAACTGCTAAATACCTTTTCTCATCAGCAGTTAGAGCAGTCTTGTGACTTCAGCAGAGCACTGGTTAAAGCTTGTAGGAGGAGTTTTCTTTCTGCTCTAGGAGGATGTGAAACCTCTGACCTCTGTCTGGACAGTGCTGATTGGCCCTGTGCTGATCACATGCACTCTCCCAAGAAAGAAAAAAAAACCTCTCTAGCAATACACACTAAACTGAGCATGTGCATGTGACTACAGATTCAGTCTGTATCAGGTGGTCATTTCAACAGGAGGAGGGGCAGAGAAGAAAGGATAAAACAGCCTTTTTTACACAATGCAGAGGGTTAACCCCTTAGGTTCCACAGTGAGTATAACAAGCATGCTTTACTGCATCTACAGACTGATTTTACTGTTGTGGGTTTAGTAACACTTTAACCCCTTGGCACCGGCGCCTCCTGGCCCTTTAAGGGTTTCAGAAGCCGGGAGGCGGAGCGTGGTTTAGGGTCATGTGACCATCGTGACACATCGTCACAATGGTCACATGATTGGGACCTTTCTGTGAGTACCGGAAATGTGTGCTGGGAGCGCACTCTCAGCACATATGGGTTTTTTTTAATAGAACGCAAATGTGTGGCCGAGCTCTGCACATTTGCGCTCGGCCAGCACCAAGAGGTTAAGGCCCCTTTCACATGGATGTTCCGATTGGGTTCACCTGCTTGTATTTCTGATCAGAACATCAATTCTCTTGTATGGAGCAGCTGGTGTAAACGGAAATGTGTCTGTTTACATCCGCCGACATCCAATCCGATCTGATCCATCAAAAAGAGACAGATAAGGATCCGTTTTCCTTCTATCTGTCAGATCAGATGGCAGTCGGATGGAAATGGACAGGCGGGCCGTGTCCATGTCTGCTCTGCATGAGCGGAGTGGACACAGATCTGTCATCCGCTTGCTCAGAGGGGATCAGCACACAGATCCCGCGCACAGCAAGCAGCTCCACTAACGGTTCCACTCCATGTGAGAGGGGCCTAAAGTGATAATAAAGCCAATGTACATGTTCCATGCTCTTGTTATTTTTTTTCAACTTTTCTCTGTGCTTGTTCCTCTAGCTGTGCCTGGGCCACATTGCCCGACCTCAGATATGTGGGTGCATCCAATGCCTGCTGGAACTTATGGAGTCCAACTGTGAGCATTACTCTCACAGTTGCATTGTGGTTCCATTGACTTGAATGGGCAGTTTGGCAGGTGGAGTCACCTGTCAACTCAACAAGCTGGGCTAAATTTTCCACACTGCAAAGCATCACAGTCATGGCATGTGTACAGTTCAATCTGGCTGTATGCAATGGTTTAGGTGGGTGGTTAGGGTGGCAGGAAAAATTGCAGCTCACCTTCCTGTTATTACTGCCCCCCGACTGCCCGTGTGAAAGATAACTAAGGCTGCAAAGCTGAAACATGCTACTGGTCTTGTTAAGGTGGTTATAAACCTCAGACACAGGGGCAGACTGACCATTTGAAAACTCAGGCACCGCCCGAGGGCCTGGGGTCAGTAGGGGGCCCCATGAGATGCCCCTGGTACCTTTTTCATAGGCTTTTTGAGTTTAGGCAAGGACACAGGGGCCCCATGATCCCCTATTGCCCGGGGGTCCCATGAGTTGTCAGTCCGCCCCTGCTCAGACATGAAATATGAACAAAGCATACCCTCTATAGTGTGTACTTGTCTCAATCTAGAGTACCAAGTGTCATTTTTGTCTGCTGTCTTCTTCCTCTGCTATCAACATGAGTCACTTCTGGCCAGTTTTCCTAACACCAAGAGAAAAAAAGGTGACAGGGGAGGGACCTCCAGCACACAGCCTGTGATTGACAGCCTCAGCTTTGTTCCTGTGTGCTGTGTGAAGGGATGTGTGTCCCTTCCCTCCAATCAGCTCTCAGCTATCCTCAGTGCCTTCTGAAATCTCAGACATGCTTTATAAATTCTATACTTTGAACAGATGTAGAGAAGAAAAGGCTGCAGACAAACATGTACAACTTATACAGGAGGATTTGTTTCATCTCTGTATATCACTTGTGGCCAGTCACTTCACTCGATATACTGTATGTAAGGGTTTACAACCACTTTAATGCTGATTTGTAATGATTAAAGCTGAAGAGGGTCTTATGAGGTCAGATTTCAGCATTACTTTGTTTCTTGGACTGGATTGTGGGTGGATGGGAACCCAGACTATAGTCTGCAAAAGGGAAGAAAGGGCTGGGATTTGCATGTGGGGTAAATAGCTTGTTAGCAGGGCCCTCATTTGCCACCAGCAAAGGCAATGCTGGCAAAGGGCCCCTCCCACCATCCTTTTACACAGGGACACACACCTGTAATAAGGAGAAACTCCGCCATCTTTGATTACTCACTCATCTGTCAAGGAACGTTGACACATTCAGCCTCTTAATGTTTTTACTGAAGCAGAAACATAATGTACAATTCTTGGCCATCATACCCTTCACCTCTTCAGTTCTGGCACTGATAAATCTGCACAGTGCAAGTCCAACATTGACAAAGAATAGTCGCCCAACTCTTCCATTGTCCTCACTGTAGGTTCCCATTGGTGGGCTTTCCAATGGCGCCTGTACCGGGTCTACCCCGAAAGGGTTCACTTCCTAAGGCTGCAAGCTTACATGGTAGTATACTTGGGGTAGCCTCTCCCATCACCCTCTCCCCAAGACTTTTCCAGCTCTAGACTGTATGGGACTAAACTTGCCCCGCCCACAACCTCCACCCAGGGGAGGGGTTTCCATAAAAGGGGTGCTAACCCCTGCTTACAAGCTGACCAGGTTTCAAGCTCATATATGCCGTAAGCAAATGCTCGAGTCACTTGGATGTAGACTCTGCACTTTGGACTGAGCACTCACCGGAAAGTGGAAATAAAAAGTGAAAACAGGAAGCTTCAATCCCCTTTATTAGTAATAATTACCAAAATAGTACTTGATGCTTGGAATAGACTTCCACTAAGGCTACTTTCACACTGAGGAGTTTTTAAAGCGCTTTTGCATTAGAAAAAAAAAAGCGCCTGAAAAGCTCAAGAAAAATGTTTCCCTATATATGTCTATGTATGTTTTCACACGGGGCATTGTGCTTCTGTTGCGGTGTAAAAACTCCTGCTTGCAGCATCTTTGGGGCATGTTTGTTCAGTTAAGAAAAAATGCCACCAAAAACGCCTCTTTGCTTTGACATCGCCTTAAAGTGATACTAAACCCAGGATCCTGCATTCACTATATCCGCTCTCCCCGGACCCTGCATTCACTATATCTGGTCTCCCCGGACCCTGCATTCACTATATCCGGTCTCCCCAGACCCTGCATTCACTATATCTGGTCTCCCTGGACCCTGCATTCACTATATCTGGTCTCCCTGGACCCTGCATTCATTATATCTGGTCTCCCCGGACCCTGCATTCATTATATCTGGTCTCCCCGGACCCTGCATTCACTATATCTGGTCTCCTCGGACCCTGCATTCATTATATCTGGTCTCCCCAGACCCTGCATTCACTATATCTGGTCTCCCCGGACCCTGCATTCACTATATCCGGTCTCCCTGGACCCTGCATTCACTATATCCGGTCTCCCAGGACCCTGCATTCACTATATCCGGTCTCCCAGGACCCTGCATTCACTATATCCGGTCTCCCAGGACCCTGCATTCATTATATCCGGTCTCCCTGGACCCTGCATTCACTATATCTGGTCTCCCTGGACCCTGCATTCATTATATCTGGTCTCCCCGGATCCTGCATTCATTATATCTGGTCTCCCCGGACCCTGCATTCATTATATCTGGTCTCCCCGGACCCTGCATTCACTATATCTGGTCTCCCAGGACCCTGCATTCACTATATCCGGTATCCCAGGACCCTGCATTCACTATATCCGGTCTCCCAGGACCCTGCATTCACTATATCCGGTCTCCCAGGACCCTGCATTCATTATATCCGGTCTCCCAGGACCCTGCATTCACTATATCCGGTCTCCCAGGACCCTGCATTCGCTATATCCGCTCTCCCCGGACCCTGCATTCGCTATATCTGGTCTCCTAGGACCCTGCATTCACTATATCTGGTCTCCTAGGACCCTGCATTCACTATATCTGGTCTCCCAGGACCCTGCATTCACTATATCTGGTCTCCCAGGACCCTGCATTCACTATATCTGGTCTCTCCGGACCCTGCATTCACTATATCCGGTCTCCCAGGACCCTGCATTCACTATATCTGGTCTCCCCGGACCCTGCAGTCACTATATCTGGTCTCCCTGGACCCCGCATTCACTATATCTGGTCTCCCACAGTACACAGAACATAGAAATGCAATTATTGTAGTAAATATAAACTGCTAAATACCTTTTCTCATCAGCAGTATATGGCAGTCTGGTAAATGTATATTATATAGGGCGCACTTGTTAGAGCTCAAACTCTGTAGCTGTAAGATAAAGGTGCCAGATGGATATCAGGGATGGATGGATGGATGGGAGCAGTAACACTGAGGCAGCTCTTCTTAGAGTGGAAGCAAGGCTCTAATGCAGTAACAAGAAAAAGAGAGGAAGGCGCCTCTAAGTGCAGTATTGACAATTTATTCAGTAAACAATGGAAAATTTGCACTTACAAGATAAATAGTTAAAAAGACTCATTGTGTGGTAATTAGATCCAGGTGGGACATCCAGCCGTCCAGCAGCAAACTATCTATAGGATCAGGAAGTAGAGTCCAGGATGTGCCTGTGCATCAAAATGAAGCTTGGAGAGCAGAGTCAGATGTATGATGTGAAGGGGGCAGTAATGCATTTTGGAGCATGCTCAATAGGCTCCTTCTTCAGACCTCTGGTCGGTGTCTGTTGGGGCAGACGATTTTTTAAATACACCACTGACCCTCTGTCTGGACAGTGCTGATCGGCCTTGTGCTGATCACATGCACTCTCCCAAGAAAAAAAAAACTCTCTAGCAATACACACTAAAGTGAGCATGTGCATGTGACTACGGATTCAGTCTGTATCAGGAGGTCATTTCAACAAGAGGAGGGACAGGGAAGAAAGGACCAGAGTTTTTAAACAATTAACCCCGTAGGTTCCACAGTGAGTAAAACGAAGCTTGTTTTACTGCATATACAGACTGATTTTACTGTTGCGGGTTTAGTAACACTTTAAAAATGCCTGAAAAGCGCTTCAAAATACCTCTGAGAAGTGTTTGTGGTGCAGTTTTTAAGTCACATGTCCTTTAAAAAAACACTCAGAAAGCGTAGCAAAAGCGCGGCTGTGTTTTTGTGGCGGATCAGCATGAAAGTAGCCTAAAGGTAGTGAGAGTGTTAACAGCAAGTGGAATCAAACATGTTCGGGACAAACCTACTCAAACAAAAAATTAAGAAAAAATGGGGCAGACTTGATGAACCACTTGGCCTTTTTTTCCACCAACCATCTTCCATGAAAGAAAAATAGGATATGAGAAAGATGGTATATGATTAGATAGAATAGAATAGAAAGAAATCTTATTTCTCAGAGACTTGTTACTTTTTACTATTTAGAGATCCAAACAATAGTTTAGTCCCAATAGTGCCTTAAAATTTATTATGAGTGAAAAGCAAAACCGTGTTGACACATAGAAAAGGTCCCTTCCAGCCGGGGTGGACTCCGTTTTGATCGGCAGGGAACCTGATAAATATTAATTATATCAAATTCATAATTTGGCACTTATATTATATTGATGGCAAGCTTGCAAAATATTTGATTTTTATGATTAATCATAATTAATATTAAAATGTGTGAATGGCCTTGAACCAGTGATAGTGTTGATTTCTTCATTTATGGCTGAGACAGAAAAATAAGATAGGCGTTAGTTAGCTGAATTAACCAGCTGAGAGCTGAATATTCTATAATACGTCATAGCTGGTTACCCGACTCTGGTGTAGAATGTCAAGGGTGTTAGAAGTGAATCAAAATAGAATAAGTATGACATTATATATACTAATAGTATCTGTGTGTATTTAGCTTATGTTTTATATGTTGGTAATGTAACATGTAGATTTGTGGTTACACAACATTATTGAGATGTTGTAAAGATACATTCTTAATTTATATTATCATTTAAATATGAGCAGGCTGATGCAATTTATGGTCACTACATATGTACCTGTCAATCAAAAGACCATATATGTAGTGTCCCCTCCCTTCAATGAAAGTGCTCTGCTAAGCAGTATTGTTTGCCATACGAGGTTCTAAGATCACGAATTATGACGCTTACTTGCTTCTTAAAAAGGCGTCCTAAGGGACAGTCCCTTTTACACAGACACACACTCACACAGACACACACTCACACAGACACACACTCACACAGACACACACGTCTGTCCACACAGACACGCATAAGAACATTCTGAGAAGCTGGAAGAGGTGCTGTAAGACAAGAAATAGTCACTAACGTCTACTTCCGGAAAGACTCTGAAGAAGAAGCATCACAATGAAGGACAATCAGCCATGACAATAATGGTGACTTATCTTTTAACTTTGGCTTTGATATTTCTAGTTTTTTCTACACGGAACTGTTCATGATACGCTTTACATTGTTATTTTAAGCCATTGTGTGATATAATAAAATCACACTTTATTTTTTATCTCACCGGCTCTTTCATTTGCAAAATTGCCTATAGACACTAAAGAAGTATTATATGTGTTTCAGAAAATTTCTACAGAACCTATCCACTGATCCCCTGTTGAGCAGAGCAGAGTGTGCGGATGGGAGGTCCATGTTCGCTCAGTTTCTGCAGAGAGGACACGGGAAAAAGCTCACTCTGCTCTATGGGCAAGCGGGTGTAAACAGATTCCACTATCCGTTTACTCTCAGACTATACTCTGATCCCATCCACCTAGACAGAGAAAGATGGATCCCTTCCATATTTTTTTTTTTGTAGCCGACCAGATGAGATTAGAGGTAGGTGGGTGTAAATGGACCATGTTCTGGGACTTAGAGGTGAATGGAGGGTCCAATCAGGTCTACCCAAAAAACTGACAGTCGGACCTGATCAGACTCTTCATGTGAAAGGGGCCAAAGAAATAATTGTGTACACATATGTTTTCCTGAAGGTCTCCTATGAGGTGACAATACTGCTACAAAAGTATTTGAAGGGGCCTTCATATAGAGGCAGGGCAAGCATTGTGCACAGTCCATCACAACTTTAAACTGCTACTAAACCCACAACAGTAAAATCAGTCTGTATATGCAGTAAAGCATGCTTGTTATACTCACTGTGGAACCTAAGTGGTTAATCCTCTGCATTGTGTAAAAAAGGATGTTTGATCCTGTCTTCTCTGATCCTCCCCTTCTTCTACTGTCCCCAATAAATCTGCTGATAGTACAGAGCTAGGAGGCACTCTGCAGATGCTCAGTTTGATGTCTATTGCTAGAGAGGTTTTTTTTTTTTTTTGGGAGAGTGCATGTAGCCAACACAGGGCCAATCAGAACTGTCCAGACAGAGGGCAGGGGTCAAGCAGCCTCATAGGACAGTCAGATGAGAACGAAAATTCCTCCTACAAGCTTAACCAGTGCTCAGCCGGACACTGATAGAAGTCACTAGACTGCTCTAACTGCTGATGGGAAAAGGTATTTAGCAGTTTATATTTACTAAAATAATTGCATTTCCTTGATGTGTGTACTGTGGGAGACCAGATATAGTGAATGCAGGGTCCTGGGAGAGCAGATATAGTGAATGCAAGGTCCGGGGAGAGCAGATGTAATGAATGCAGGGTCCGAGGAGACCAGATATAGTGAATGCAGGGTCCTGGGAGAGCAGATATAGTGAATGCAGGGTCCTGGGAGACCAGATATTGTGAATGCAGGGTCCTGGGAGAGCAGATATAGTGAATGCAGGGTCCGGGGAGAGCAGATATAATGAATGCAGGGTCCGAGGAGACCAGATATAGTGAATGCAGGGTCCAGGGAGACCAGATATAGTGAATGCAGGGTCCTGGGAGAGCAGATATAGTGAATGCAGGGTCCTGGGAGACCAGATATAGTGAATGCAGGGTCCTGGGAGACCAGATATAGTGAATGCAGGGTCCTGGGAGACCAGATACAGTGAATGCAGGGTCCAGGAGAGCAGATATAGTGAATGCAGGGTCCTGGGAGAGCAGATATAGTGAATGTAGGGTCCTGGGAGAGCAGATATAGTGAATGTAGGGTCCTGGGAGAGCAGATATAGTGAATGCAGGGTCCTGAGAGAGCAGATATAGTGAATGTAGGGTCCTGGGAGAGCAGATATAGTGAATGCATGGTCCTGGGAGACCAGATATAGTGAATGCAGGGTCTGGGGAGACCAGATATAGTGAATGCAGGGTCCTGGGAGACCAGATATAGTGAATTCAGGGTTCGGGGAGACCAGATATAGTGAATGCAGGGTCCGGGGAGACCAGATATAGTGAATGCAGGGTCCTGGGAGAGCAGATATAGTGAATGCAGGGTCTGGGGAGACCAGATATAGTGAATGCAGGGTCCGGGGAGACCAGATATAGTGAATGCAGGGTCCGGGAAGACCAGATATAATGAATGCAGGGTCCGGGGAGACCAGATATAGTGAATGCAGGGTCCGAGGAGACCAGATATAGTGAATGCAGGGTCCGGGAAGACCAGATATAGTGAATGCAGGGTCCGGGGAGACCAGATATAGTGAATGCAGGGTCCTGGGTTTAGTAACTCTTTAAGCTCTCTGTTCTGTCTGGTAAGTAGTGACAAACGGTAAGTCCTGGTGCTTTAAAGTAACAGTTCTCAACATGTTTGCCTATCTGTCCCTTGCTCTTGATTTATGCAGTATGAGTCTGACAGCCAACTTTGGCCTTTGTTACAGATCAAACACAGATATGCTTCTTATATACTACTGCTGGAGTGAGTATTTTTTTTCTCTTACATTCTAACTAGGCCTGAAATAGTTAAAGAAGTCCATTAAAGCAGAACTCCATATTGTTTTTTAATTATGTTCTGTATAAACGAGGTGCCTCTGATTATGATACTGCTAGCTTCTGTGTAGGTAAAAAAAATGAGAGTTTCACTGATGTCAGATGTAATTGTTAGTGCATGCACTGCGGCTTAAAGTTGTGTCTCTCACACAATGCGGGTGTTCTGTGAATGGACAAGAGGAAATGCTGTCGTTTACCAGCCCCTCCTCTTTTCTTGTCCATTCACAGAACTTCTTGAAGTCTGTGAACTGAATGCAAAGTCTTTTGTGAACAGATGAGGGGAGAGGAGGGGCCGGCTATATAACCTAATCCCTGTACAGTATGAGAGCCGGAACTTTCAGACACGAAAGTAGAATGCTGAGTATCCGGCGTTATTGAAGCTACCATTATTATTGCACTACAGAGCAGCAAGCAGGACCTATGATTACCAACATTTAGGCTAGGCTCACATCTGTGCGGGTGGTGCCACTGTGGATCCGCACGAAAATCCACACGTAGGAATGCGGATCCGCGGGCATTAGTTCTAGTACTCATTGGAAAACACAACCATACTGAGAATCGAGGTTCCCGTGCGGGCTGCATTTTCAGAAGAAGTGCAGGGACTTCTTCCCTGCATGTCATGGAGCACGGGAGTCCATTCAAATTAATGGGCTCTCGTACCCACGCAAAGTGCAGCACGCACAGCCGCATAGATGTGAACAAGGGCTAAAGGTAATTTGTTTGTGCTCCATGCACACTGGCTTCAAAAACTCTGCTCCTAGAGGAGTTTAATGTTTTGCCTGTAGAATCATCTAATATTATCCTTTGTGTCCATGCATATTAGGACTTTTAGAGGCATTTTTAAGCTCAGTGTTTAAACGCAGAAAAAAACCCTTTTGTTTTGCATTTTTTATAGCGTTTTTTAAAAAATGCTAAATGCTCCTAAACGCTAGTAAAAAAATGCTCAAAATTAGCGTTTTTTTCTGATGAAAGCACTGGCATTTTTTTTAAGTCAGTGTGCATGGAGCCTTAGGAGTTCAGCTTTAATGGAAATCTTTGCGTTCAATATTTTATCTCTTGCATTTAATACCATCAACATTGTAATAACAATACAAACAATATTTATTTCTGACAATCCAGTTTAAGGCTGAATGCACACTAGTATGTTTTGTTTAGTTTTGTTACATTTAATTGTTTAACCACTTGCCGCCCAGCCACTGTAGATATACGGCAGCAGGGCAGCACTCGCAGGCAAAACCATGTTTTAAAACGTGTGTTTTGTAAACAAATAGGGGGCGCGCGCGAGGCGCGCCGCCGCCCTATCTGTCCCGCCGATCACCGCCGCAGATGTGAGTCGTCGGATCACAGCCGGTCCTTAGCGGCTGTTTCCCGGGATCGGCGGCAAACAGTGACAGACAGCACAGCTGCAGTAGTCGTACTGTCTGTCACTTCCCTGTCAGCTCGAGGATGAGCTGATCGAGAAAGAACAGTTTCTCTTTCTCGATCAGCCTTGTCCCGCCCAGTACACACCTCCGCCCCCTAGTAAAACACTCCCCCTCACTCCTATAACCCTTCCCTGCTAAATAAAGTTAACCCCTTCCTCCCCATTGCCATTAGTACAGTGTCAGTGTTTTTTTTTTTTGCACTGATCACTGTATTAGTGTTTTTGGGGATGTCAGTGACCCCAAGTCAGTACCCCCCAATGTCAGAATGTCTGCCGCAGTCCCGCAGTCCTGCCATAAGTCGCTGGTCGCGGCCATAAGTCCCTGATCGCCGCCATAATTCGCTGATCGCCGCCATTATTAGTATAAAAAAAACCTAAAAATCCCAGTATCTTTCCCGCCATTTGTAAACGCTATAACTTTCACGTATAGTGCACGAGCGCCCAAATGGCCAGTCCGCCCCTGGTTGTTGGTCAATGTCAGCAATGTCAGGCTCTCTCTGCTGAAGGGGGAAAGGGGGGTGTTGGTCAGTGTCCGTGGGGGGGCCAGACAATTTTTGTGTTGCCTGGGGCAGCGCAAAACCTAAATACACCACTGCCTGGGTCACCTCTCCAATGCCGGTCTGTTTCCTTGAGAGAGAAGCACAATATCACTGCCTGTTCACTGTCCTGTGAATAGACAGGTGACACAGAAAGCTGCTAAGATATTAATTCTGGCTATGCTATCTGACAGAGCTGTGTGATTTATTACTCTGGATGAACAGACTGACATTACAAATAGTTTCACATATACACTCACCGGCCACTTTATTAGGTACACCAGTTCAACCGCTTGGTAACAAAAATTGATTATTATTATTCTACAGGATTTATATAGCACCAACAGTTTGCTCAGCGCTTTACAATATAGAGGGAGACATTACAGCAACAATACAGTTCAATACAAGAGGGTTAGGAGGGCCTGATCCTGGGAGCTTACAATCTAGGAGGGAGGGACTAGTGGTACAAAAGGTAGTAACTGTGGGGGATGAACTGGTTGGAAGAGTAGAAGATTCCATTATTAGCTGAGGGCAGGATAGGCTTCCCTGAAGAGATAGGTTTTCGGAGATTGCTTAAAAGTGAGTAGAGTAGGCAATAGTCTGAAAAATTTGGCTAGAGAGTTCCAGAGGATGGGGGAAGCTCTGGAGAAGTCCTGGAGACGAGCATGGGAGGAGAAAACAAGGGAGCTAGAGAGCAGGAGGTCGTGTGAGGAGCGGAGAGGACGGTTTGGGTGATATTTGGAGATAATCAACCAATCACATGGCAGCAACTCAATGCATTTAGGCATCAAGACATGGTGAAGCTGACTTGCTGAAAATTAAACAAAGCATCAGAATGGGGAAGAAAGGTGATTTAAGTGTCTTTGAATGTGGCATGGTTGTTGGTGCCAGACGGGCTGTTCTGGGTGTTCCAAAAACTACTGATCTACTGGGATTTTCACACACAACCACTCTAGGGAAATCAAGACTCATTAGATGAGGCAACATTTTTCCAATCTTGTCTTGTCCAATTTTGGTGATCCGGTGTGAATTGTAGCCTCCATTTCCTGTTCTTAGCTGACAGAAGTAGCACCTGGTGTGGTCTTCTGCTCCTGTAGCCCATCTGCTTCAAGGTTCAACGTGTTGTGCATTCAGTGATGGTATTCTGCATACCTTGGTTGTAATGAGTGAATATTTGAGTTAATGTTGCCTTTCTATCATCTTGAACCAGTCTGCCCATTCTCCTCTGACCTCTGACATCAGCAAGGTGTTTTCGGCCACACAACTGCCGCTCACTGGATATTTTCTCTTTTTTGGACCAGGGCCAGATCTAGCCAGTATGATATGGGGATGCAGTAAACAATGTCAGGGGGGCAGAGGATATGACGTCAGCAGGGCAGTGTACAAAAACAGGAATCAATAGCAGAGTGTACTGGGGGTCAACAGGTCAGAGGATAGGGATCAGCAGAGCAGAGGGCAGAATCAGGAGTTTGTAGGGCAGTGTCCCGATCGATCAATGTCTGTACAACCAGCCTCTAGGAAAATTTCCACATGATCAGCACCACCAGTTATAGATGGCAGCACTAATCAGTGCGAAGTGATAAGTCTCTCCGCTGCCAGAACACAATACCTCAGTGGGAGTGATTTCTGCATCCACGTCCAATGTGTAGATGTGGGAATCTAGGTTTTTTTTTTTTAGTTCAACCCCGCTGTTGGACATAATAATGACCGTTGTATAGACTGCCTTACTGAGCCTACCATAAGGAAGAATTTCATTAAAACCAGCAACTGTTGAGACAATGAACACCTTGGTCAGGTCTATATACTGTATATCAATGCATAATGTACACAGTACAGGGGTTAGGTGTAAGTAATAAATAAAACAACATATGGAATGCAACAGTTAGGATGAGTGTTCACATCAGTAACGCCGTAACGCAAAAAAATGGCCTGGTCAAGAAGGTGGGTAAATCCCCAGGAGGGCAAGTGGTTAAGGACCTTCTACAGCCCTGTCCAGCTCTCCTAGAGTATCTGGTCATTTCAGGTGCTGAGGCCCACTAACGACCAAATCAGCTACACTTGGGAACTGGGAGCCATTTGCTTTGAGTCAAGATGCTTGGAATGAAGGTTATTATATAAATTAAGATTTTTGTCACTCATTTTGGCGGGACCTCACTATTGAAGAACTGTTGGGAAGATTTCCCTTAACCTCTTGCCATCCGCCTGCTGTTTATAAACGGCAGGGCGGTGGCAGTCCAGGGGCGGGTTGCCGTTCATAAACGGCACCCGCCTTTTCTAGCTGTGCGCGCTCCCTGGGATCGTGCACCACCGCGATCCGGTGCCTGCTGTGTCAATCAGTCTAAGGGTTCCTTATTATCAATGACCCCTACAATCAGCCTAAGGGTTCCTTATTATCAATGACCCTTACAATCAGCCTAAGGGTTCCTTATTATCAATGACCCCCTACAATCAGTCTAAGGGTTCCTTATTATCAATGACCCCGTACAAATCAGCCTAAGGGTTCCTTATTATCAATGACCCCCTACAATCAGTCTAAGGGTTCCTTATTATCAATGACCCCTACAATCAGTCTAAGGGTTCCTTTTTATCAATGGCCCCCTACAATCGGCATATGGGTTCCTTATTATCAATGGCCCCCTACAATAATTTTATGGCTATAACATTTATTGCTTCCCTGTAGCAACACAATAGATCTTTCTTAGAATAGAAAGTGTTTATATGTCTTAACCTAAATGAGACATGTGTATACCTTTTTGTTCTAAGATAGGCTCTACTGTGCTACACACTGGTTCATTTGGAGGGATTTTTGATTCCTTTAAACCCTTCTCCCCATGCCCTTTATAGCTGTACTTTCTCCTTCGTCCTTAAGCCCTACTTCATAATAGCCATTGTTTGCATGCAATGCACTAATGATGGTCAAATAAACCCAAAACATACAGACCTGTATCATCGTTTTCAGCTGTTCATTTCTGCTATCAGCTTATGATCACTTCAGTGCTAAAATGCCCCCACCCTACTGTTCCCTTCCTCCACTGCACTTATCACCCCCAGCAATTGCCAGATTCTCCACCTCTCTCTTCCCACTGCCTGAATATGCTGCAGGGGTGCCACAGGGAACAAAACTATGTAAAAAATCCACCCCACTGTTACAACCCCCCTTCAGTGGCTTCCCCCCTCACCAATCTCCAATGGCCCTCCATGCAAGGCTGCTGACTAGTTCTCCCTCCTCCACCCCACTGGCTGAAGTTGCTTCTGGGGTGGGAGATCAGTGTCAGAATGGAGAGCAGGGGGCTGGTAAACAGGCACAGAGAGAGCATGCCAACTCCAGGCAGGTGGTGCCATGGTTGGGATTCGAACCATGACCCCAGTGCTGCCAGGTGGAACTGCTAACCATTTAGCCACTGTGCTGCCCATCGTTTTTACTATTTCGCAAATTAAAGGTGCAAATTAAGATTTACAAATAATTATTATTTATTAACTCAATACAGGCTAAGCCTCTATATTTAGTGGGAATTTTGAAAATGTGCTGTGTTTGCTAATAATGATTTTAGTGTATTTTTAGCGAAAATATTGGTTTGATAATAAACATTATCAGTAGCACCTTCTTTTTATTCTCTTGGGCATGTGCTTTCAGAAAATGTATGGTTTGGGGAGTATTTTACAAACTCTGAAAGCTGTAAGGGAAAGAAAAACAAAACAATGGAAAAATTGCAAAAATGGTCTGGAGTTTAATATTCTAGCATGGGGCCTGGCAGCAAAAGGGTAAAGCCTTCTTACCATAACCTACAAACTTATACTTTTTTGTTCATTCTTTATAGAAAAGCAACTGCCATTGATGGATAGAGAGGTTTTTTTACTGAGATAATACATTTTCACTTATTTCATTGCTTTTTTGTTTTGCCTTCTTTGGATCAGCAGCATTGGAATAACAATATGTTTGGGATCAACTGTCAACTTTTCTCAGCCTTCCTCACCACTGTGTTTCTGTGTTTTTTTTTCCCAAGATGAATTCACCACCTTCCAAAAATCAGAATGGAATTCAGACCTAACTGACTCTGGCAAGTTCATTATTGGAGAAATTATATTGAACACTTTACAGCCAATGAAAAGTAAGTAATGTTGCAAAAGAAAGAGACAAAGGGGTGTTTTTACTAAATAGACTGTGTACTCTGCAAGTGCAGTTTCACCAATTTTCCCCAGAACTTAGTGAACATGGTGAAGCTTCACTTTTTGCTTTTTTTGCTTTTTTTTTTTGCTTGCACATGATTGGATGATGGCAATCAGCAGAGTTTCACCAATTCACTAAGCTCTTGGAAAATGAGTAAAACTGCAATTGCAAAGTGTCTATTTGCCAACTCCAAAGACTCCTTTTTCTCTTCTTCTTGGTTAATTGTTAATGTACAACACATTTATCATTTTTTTTATAACACTCTATTCTGTACTTTACTGCAGTGTGAAAAACTTGTATCCCAAAGGTATAATAAATATGTCTTTGGTGTGTTTAGTGTCAACCATATTTTCAAAATTTGTAGTAAAAAGATAGTTTAATTAAAACTAGGTGATTTGTATGTGGTTCCTGCTCTTTGGTTGGAAACAGAAACTGGTTTCCCTCTTTGAATCCCACCATTTTTTTTACTTCTATAACAGTCCATTATCTTATGTGGTCTGTTCTGTCAGGTGTAATTAGGTCACGGGCTGCTGACCCCACCCAGCATGCATTTCATTTGCAAGTGGATGTCTTCAGGGGACAAGTAACTTACTTGTCCCCTGAAGATGTCCACTTGTAGATGAAACATGCATTGGGTGGGGTCAGCGGCAACCCATTAGATGTATAGTCAGATTTAGTTTGTGTTTTCCTAGGTACATTTAGTTGTCACACTGTAGTCAGTGTGGGTGTGATTGTTGTTAGGTAAAAGCATAACTTGCACACTGTAATCTGTGTTGCTGGGTTCTGCTAGTTAGATCTGTATAGTATGATCATCTGCTGCTGTTGTAGCAATTTTTGAAAATTCAGGTAAAGCTCCGGATGCAGACTTTATTAAAAACAGCGTTTTTTGACCCAGCAGACGACCCATCTGCTCTTATCTGCTACGTGAATTGTATACCATTCTCACAAGCATATATACTAGCGATTACGTCACAAAGCATATATCTTCCTCTTAACATTTCTTGTTACTGTGAAAAGCAACATACAGGATATTTGTGGTTTCTGCTCAGACTGTCACCTCCTAAATTAGAACAACCAGGAAATATGGGGGTAGGAGTCAGAGCTAAGCTCAACTCTGCAAGCTAAAACCTTACATATTTAAGGGGAACTCTGCACTAGCTGGGTGCTACCACACTGGTCCATATTACAGGGGAACTCTGCCATTACTGCCTCACTGCCAGGATGATAGCTCTCTCTGCATCCAGAAAGCTTGAGAAGCTCCTGGATGATAGGTGTGGAGCTATGCAGATGGCAACATAAATATCGAAATGGCCCCGGCTCGATGGCAGTGGAGGAAGCAGGCGGCCGCGGAGAGAGCAGGAGCTTCATAAGTCGATGCTTCCTTTGTAGCATTGGCTCCAGTCCCAGGCAGAGCGATACCAAGTGCACTTCACCTGGGACCTTTCTAGCAGGCTGGAGAGAGATGTCAGCAGAAGCTGAAAGAGGAAAACGTCAGTGTATTAAACATGACATACAGTACACTGCGCTTTTGAAATGGGTATTTTAGGACCTATAAAAAGGTTATCAACTATTAGCCTGATTCCACACAGCGCAGTGCACTTCTGGGTTAGCTCCACTGAGCCATAGACTTGTATTATATCCTGCGGGTTTAAATCGATTTCTGAAAGCGCACCAAAACTCCTGAATGTAGGAGTTTTTGTGCACTTTCAAAAAGTGCACCACACCTGCAAGATATCATATATGAAAACAGCCATATTGGGGGCTTAGGATAGTAAGGGCTTGTTTACATTTGTAGCTTGGGGGGGCAGTAAAATCCCATAGTTGAGATGCGTTTTTAACACACACCACCAACCACTAGTATAGCGTCAGGGTTAACAATAGTGCCCTCTCCCCATGCTCCAGGGGGTCCATGCGGCCTCCCTGTCACATTCTGTTTTACACTTGGACAGGAAGGGTGGCATATACAGAAACTGCTCCTCTCCATTTTTCTCCTGCAACCATTGAAAGGTGGCTTCTCCTACTTTCCCTTCCACGGGCATTCAGCAGCAGTTGCAGGAGGAAAATGTTCATTATGCTATCAATATAAAAAAATTCTAAATTCTGAACCGCTTTATTTCATTGTGGCCCGCGACCAGTCACCAAATTACTTAAAGCGGAGTTCTAGCTGAAAAACAAAAAGCCAGCAGCTACAAAAATTGCAGCTGCTGACTTTTAAAATACAGCCACTTATCTGTCCCTCGGTCCAACGGTGTCCTCACCACCACTGGTTTCATTGGCCGTCTTCTCTCCCTGGTGCCGGCATCTTCAGTGTGGGCACCTGGCTGTGACAGCTTGTGGCTTCACAGCCAGGTGCCCACTGTGTGAGAAGTGCTGCGCTTTGTGAATGGCCCTGTAGTCTTCTGGGACCTGTCATGTGTCCCAGAAGACTACGGGAGGGAGGGGGGAGGACAGCTTCTGCTTCTGATCACCTAGGTGATCGCAGCAGACGTGGGAGCGGGTATCTGTCAAATTGTTCTCCAGGGGTTGGGCTTGGCCTAACATTTTGGACAATTTCATGCTCCCAACTTTGTAGGAACAGTTTGAGGATGGCCCCTTCCTGTTCCAACATGACTGCACACCAGTGCACAAAGCAAGGTTCATAAAGACATGGATGAGCATGTTTTGGGGTGGAGGACTTGACTGGCCTGCACAGAGTCCTGACCTCAACCCGACAAAACACCTTTAGGATGAATTAGAGTGGAGACTGCGAGCCAGGCCTTCTCGTTTGTCCGACATCAGTGCCTGACCTCACAAATGCTCTTCTTGAAGAATGGTCAATCCTTCCCATAGACACACTTCTAAACCTTGTGGACGGCCTTCAAAGAACAGTTGAAGCTGTTATAGTTGCAAAGGGTGGGCCAACTCACTATTGAACCCTACGGACAAAAAATGGGTTTGCCATGAAAGTTCATGTGCGTGTAAAGGCAGGCGGCCCAATACTTTTGGCAATATAATGTATATAGATAGGTGATGAGATATCATAATTTGTAATTATTGGTATAGCAAAATAGAAGTCTGTGCACCTTTTTTTAATTTAAATATTTCAGTTGGCAATTTGTTAATATCAGCATGAAAGCTGTTGCTCAGCCCAGCCCAACTGTAGCAGCTGAAGTCATTGTCATAAGTAGATGAGAGTAATTGGACTACTGATCTGCATACTTGTTCTGGGTCACTGATTCAAGAAAAAAAAATTTAGGCTCCTTTCACATGTTTTCAGGTCTGTTTTCATCCGGCACTCCTTAGAGGAGAATAGAGGGTTCAATTGGGTCCGGCAGAAAAACAGACAACCATACCCAATCAGACCCTCTATTCTCCTCTATGGAGCACCAGATGGAAACGGACTTGTGTCCGATCTGATCCAGCAAGGAAAAACAGAATGGGATCCCTTCCCCTCCGTCTGGCCACATAGGATCAGAGGGCAGTTGGGTGTAAATGAACAGCCATTCTGTTTACATCCAGCTGCCCATAGAGCAGAGTGGGCTGTGTCTGTGTCCGCTCTGCATAAGCGGATCAGGAATGGACCTGTCATCTGGCCCTCTGCTCAGCTCTGCCCGCTCAGGACCTGTCCACTGATCTGCTGAGCAAAACCAGATTTGGCCCATGTCAAAGGGGCCTTAAATTGCTAGTAGCTAGGATTTTATTTGACCTATTCATATGTATTGTTTATCAACTGAAGGATTATTGCCTAAATTGAGGTGTATCTCAATCCAAGTTCTTTTGCTTGGCTATGCGTTGGTTAGAGAGTGTACCATTCATCATCATCAGCCAGCAAAGAGGCCAGGAACACCTCTGCCTGGCAGCCACATTCAAACGTTTCTTGCATGCGTATTTGAATAGGACTATCATCTGAAATAATTTTTAATGTTTTTTTTTTATTATAAATCTTGCAGGCTTATTCGGAAGAAAACAAAAGGTATTGTATACCTGGAGCCTGATCAAATGGATGACAGGAGTCTGTAGCAGTTTAAGCCTTGTGTTCCTGTATCTCTCACTTATTCTACCTTTGAGCCTTTGTGGTGAGTACATCAGACGTTCACTTGACATATGAATGGCACGAAACAAACAAATGCTGGACATGGCATATGCAGGGCCGGTGCTGCCACTAGGCAAACTAGGCAGCCGCCTAGGGCGCAGCTGCAGCCAGGGCCACCGAAAGGGCAGTATGGCTGTCCTATGAGTTCACCTGATGAGGCAAGGAGCAGAATGGGACTCTTTTTCAATTTCAGGCACAGACGGCTAAAGTCGCACTGTCGCTTGCAATGCCAATCAGTGGCAGCTGCCGCCGTGGCTGCTCACAGCCTTTCACTGGCAGAGTGATTATCCCATCCTCTGCTGAGGAGGGCAGAAGGTGAGGCTGTGGACCGGTGGAGGGAGGTGATTCAACATAGAGGTGGCCGAGTGCACAGGAAGCAATGGGAGCCTAGTGCACAGGCAAGCTCACAATTTCTGATTTCTGAGGCACAGACAGAGATACAATACGCTGTATACAGACAGACATACAGCACCTTCTGTACTGTGTGATCACCAACATGATAATGATGACGATCACATAAGCACAGTGAGATGCCTCCTGTTAGTTCTTATTTACACTTGTGTTTGAGGGACATTAAACATATGAAGCTGAGCCACACTTTTACCATCCCCCCAACCACTCCCCATTATGCTGCAAAGGCACAGCCACGATAGTATGGCAATAGCGGCGGGGTGTTGTGTGAAACCCCCCATTGCCATACTACAGTGGCAGTGGCTTTGCAGCATAATGGGGACTGGTTTGGGGACAGTAAAAGTGTGGCTCAGGACACATTTTTAATGTCCCTCAAACACAAGTGTAAATAAGAACTAACAGGAAGCATCTCATTGAGTGCGTGTAAATCTGATAGGCTGACTGTCAGGTGGAAATGATCCAATAGCTGTGCAGCCTCCAGATTGCTTCCATACCCCCGATGTGCCATGCTACAGGCTCTGCGCTCCCATTAGCAGATCTGGGACCTGCATGGTGGGTGCCACCGGTATAAGGGAGGGAGATCAGCGAACACTTGTTCACTGATCTCCCCTTCCTGTTAATGACCCGGAAGCAACTTGTAAAACATCACTTCTGAATCCTGGTCTCACTGTCTCCAGACATTACAGGATGATGTTAGCTGGAGGTGAAGCCGTCTCCTGCAAACATCAGTCAATTCATGGAGAAGAGGTATCCAGCCAATGAGGTGCTGTGCAAGTCATACTGCGTCCGACATCACCTCCAACCAGCTCCCCAGTCAGTCTTCACATGGAGCTAACGATGGCAAGAAGTGTGGATTTTTATTTTGAAGGGTTTTTTTTTGGGGGGGGGGGTCATGACAGTAGCTGGTCTTGCCTAGGGTGCAGAATAGTCTAGCACCAGCCCTGGGCATATTTTTTTTCATGTTTTACATTCCCATTCCTCTTCCATGTCTCCTGCCTGCATGCCTGAGCTAAGGGTAGATGGATTCCAGGAGGTGAATGCTGCATGAATCATCTGCCCTTACTTAAGATGGCTGTGGCCATAAATGCCAGGTGGGTTTTTTTTCCAAGGGATTTCCCAGCAAAATAAAGCATGGAGACATGGATGGATGGGGGAGTTTGCCTTGAATATTAAAAATGGATTAGCTTGCATTTTTGCTTTGTGGTGCTCAGATGCAGTGAAGTTCCACTATTTGTCCTGTTTACCATCATCATTGAAAGCAAAAGTGAAAGAAAATCCCAAATTGTAGGTTGCCTCCAAAATAGAAATAGAAGGGAAGTCTTCCAATGGGGACACTAGTTCTGTTGACAATCAGGGATTTCTTCTCACTTACTGTTTTGGCTATGGGACAGGAAATGTAGAGAAATCTCCCCAAGGGGGAGGTATAACTCTCCGAAAAAAGTTTTGCCTTTAGTTCTACTGTAATCTCTGGACATGGTGCCCAAAAGTGGGAAATGGAGAACAATGGACTAGCCACCATTATTGTCTGTAATGTCCTTGCAGCTGATCATTTCCACACCTTGCTTGTGTATGGAGACAGCCATCCTGATACAAGCAGAGCTTTGCTTTCCCATGTCACCTGATAACAGGTGATCTGACGGCTCACAGGGTTCAAAGAGTGTCATTAAAGGAGGAGGAATCATAGATATTCAGACTACATGAAGCAGCAGCAGGCAGATCCTTGCTTGGCTCAAGGTACAGAAAATGTGCTGCTAATTTGTAGGAGGAATTCGAGACAAGAGGTACATTTTGTTTGCAGAAACACTTCTAGATGTTCCCTATAAAATAGAAAATCCTCCCTTTTTTGAGTTCAGGTCAATTGCCCTAACTGAGGGCTTATGTTTACTGAGTTCAATAGACCTTAGATGCCTGGGGAGAGCTTAGCAAAAATTATAAAAATCCTGTGCATTTGAAGATCAAGGAGTGAGCAGAAGTTATGTTATTTTAAGTCTTTTTTCAGGATTATTACTAAAAAATATTTTTTTTATTGTTTTCTATTTTATTATGTACAATTTACTGATCACGCCAATTTACAGCGAGCTGTAGATATAACAGACTATTGGATGTGTAGAAGGATTTGTAAAGGTGCTTAACACTACGTAAGATATTAATAACACAGAAAATTTCTTAAAAATGTGAACCAAATGTATTGTGTTGCACAATTAAAATATAATCTCTGTAAAATTTCAACCTTACATATAGTATACTTGACAACAATTTATTACAGCAGTAAATTAGTTTTTATGTAGTCCCAACACGTTTTGCCCAATGGGGCTTCTTCAGGGGAAATGACTGCTGGTTGTCCAGAGCTATATGCAAAAAATATACATAGAATAGAAAAACTACAACATGAACAAACATAATCATTATTCAATATTCTCATGTTCAATATATCTGTAGCTAATAGCCCATCATGCTTACCCAAAATATATATTTCTTTAAAAACAAAAATGTAAAAGAGGATTTTTCAGATAATGGCATCAGTTAAGGTCCATAAGTGATCACGGGGCATAACAGGACCGAGATGTAAAGAATTAAAATAATTACAAGTCTGTAGAATAAAAAACATACAATGGACTGAAACATCTCTGACTATATAGTTCCAATACTAACTTACATAACTCCTGAAAAAAGGACCACAAGAGGATGCCCATATGGTGAAGAAACTCTAGTCACAGCTTCAATGAATTGGCCAATACATAAGTCAACAAATTACAATATGAATGGTTACATGGTGAGAAAGCCCAACCATAAGTTAAAAATTCTTATTGGTATTAATAAATACACATCTATATGTGTAAATGGACATAGTTGGGGAGCTATGTAAAAATGAGGAGAACTCAACTTGGCTTTTATCCATAAGGTATAATTAATTCTTAAAAACACCCACAAGCCGACTCAAAAAACTCCTCTTAACATGCTATAAAGTTCTCACCAAAGAAGCTGGAAACAAGAAAGACCTCATGGCTCTGGTAAGATGGCCGCAGGCCTCATATACCCCCCGCCCCTCCATTGCCTGACCGTAAAAGTGCAGACGGAACCGGCCAGAATTGCGCATGCGGCGAGTGGGACTGAAGCCTAGCTGGATCCAACAGGCTCTTGGTGCAAGGAACATTACCTGCATTTAGGACAGCATTACCCTCACTTGATTACCAAGTTTCCTCCTTTTGTCTGCTGGCTTTATCAATAATTCAGATTTTTTTTTTTAAAGAAGTGAGCGCTTTATGTTTGGACGCTCCCACTACCTCCAGGTGATGAGGACACGATGTGCCCCATTGTACGCCAACCTGTACCTGGGGGGGGGGGGGGTGGGAGCGTAATCTTTTTGCTCTAGATTATATTAATTCTTATCTTAATTTGATCATCACTTGGCATCTTTATATCGATGACATACTGATTGTATGGCCGGACACCCGCAAGGAACTGCCCACATTCCTAGACATTCTTTACAGAAAGGAGTATAACCTCATTGTATAGACCAATTTATGGAAGCTGAGACTAGTGTTTCTTCACTATTTGGGCACCCTCTTGTGGTCCTTTTTTTCAAAAGTTATGTAAGTAAGTATTGGAACTATAGTCAGAGATGTTTTAGTCCACTGCGTGTTTTTTATTCTACAGACTTGTAATCATTCCAGTTCTTTACAGCTCGGTCCTATTATGCCCACTGTGATCACTTATGGACCTTAACTGATGTCATTATCTGAAAACTCTTCTTTTTTTAAAAGAAAATATATGGGTAAGCATGATGGGCTATTAGCTGCAGATATAATGAACATAATATTAAATAATATGATTGTTTGTACATTGTAGTTTTTCTTGTATATATTTTTTGTATATACCTCTGAACAACCAGCGGTCATTTGAAGAAGGCCCATTGGGCGAAGCATGTTGGGACTACATAAAAACGAATGTACTGCTGTAAAAAATTGTTGTCAACCATACTATATGTAAGGTTGAAATTTTATAGAGATTATATTTTAATTGTGTAACTCAAAACATCAAATTTTAAAGAAATTTTCTGTGTTAATAATATCTTACGTACAGTTAAGCACCTTTACAGTCCTGAATCCTTCTACACATCCATTTTTATTAATTAGATGTAGGTGAAGACCTTGATTTATCGACAACCTATGGTACTATTCTATATAACAGAATATTGTATACTCGCCTTTCTGTAATCTTCCCTTCCTGGTGCATCTTCATGACAGCATTCAATGGGTTGTGGCTTTGTCCCCACAACTTGATAGGACTGGTTAACTATAAATCAAAGGCAGACCCGGCCAACTCTCAACATTTGGATGGGATTCTGTATGCTGTCATGAAGATGCACCAGGAAAAGAAAATTACAGAGAGGTGAGTATACAATTTTCCTGGCGCATCATGGCAGCATACAATGGGAATTATCTCGCCAGAGAGGAGGGTCCAAGAAAAAATTTGTAATGTTTGGTATGCACCTGCACAACAAACTTTTGAAATTCTACTGTCATGAGCTGAGCCAGCAAAAATGCCTTAAATCCGTTTAAAATGGCACCCCCGGCCATCAGTGATGATATCAGCACCCAAACATGCTCAGATCGCAATCTCGGCTCCCAGAACCATTTTGGAAAAGGGCAAGCAAGGACAAACTTCCCACCATGGCCACATCATTTTCATGGGGTACACTACTTCAGCCGTCTTGGAAATGGCAAAAGCCCACAACACAACAAGTGCAAGAAAAAAAACACTGACAACAGAGAAAAAAAGGGAAACAAATGGAAAATGCTGCCACTTACTCCAAAGCTTGTTTAAAGCTTTCTTTGACAGACCTCCACCACCAGAATGGAGCTCTAACCATGTAATTCATCCAGAGGCTGTATGGAAAGGACTTCCACCCAGGAGAAGCTGAACCTGGCTGGGGGGACAAGCAGTAAGGGATACCTCTTGATTCCGGTCCTGATCAGGTGAGGACTGAAAGGAGAATGCTGCGAGCCGGACCTGTCTTTGATTTATAGTTAACCAGTCCTATCAGGTTATTGGGACGGAGCCACAACCCATTGTATGATGCACCAGGAAAATCAATTTTACAAGGGGTTCCCTGAGACATGAAAATAATTTCAACCGTTGCTTTGCTGATCTGGAAGAATCAACAAATAGGTATATAATGTAGGTCAGACCTGAAAATTGGTTTCAATGATGTCTAGTCTGGTAGACTCACACTACACTACAATGTTGATCCAGTGGATATAGTACCACCGCTGAACAGTATGGTCCACCATTGAGGGAGATATCATCCCGACATCGCCATTTGGGATTCCACTTAAAGGGCTCCTGCAGTGAGTGTCCTGAAAGCCTTTTGGCCCCTTGGGGTCTGGGCGCGGAGGTGAGGAGGCAATTTAGCCGGTGTGGGATTCAACAATCATTTACAAATCCACGTTGTGTTTTTTTTTTTTTTTTATGCCGTTTTGTTGGATGTTTTTGCACATGGACTTTATGTCTCATTTATGATTTTTTTAGTCACATGATATTTATTTCTTCATTGTGTTATTGTATTTTACGGTGCACAGTAATACATTCATTTGGTTTCACTGTGCGTTTATATCACCATTTTCTGTATTATACTAGTTGCACTCTATACTGTATATGTTTGCCACATTTATTTATGGTATTTATATGGTCACTTATTAGTCGTGTTATGTCACATGGCCTTTTGATGCACATTGTGTTATGACCCTTTAGTCGCATGGTCACATTTTTTGGCCTCACTGTGCGTTGTTATTGTCATTCTTCTGTGATAAGTGGTTTGTCCACTTTTAATAGTAAGCACTTCATTTTGTATTTTCCACAATTTGCTCCACTCTATCAACAGTTGTATTCACATTGTTTCATTTATGTTATGACGGACTCATATGTACCACTATAACTGTGATTTAGTTAATATTTTATTTTTTCCTGATCATTTCCGTTCGTTTTGCCCACGGTCACAGTTTATTGTCTGTTACACCTTTTGGTCCTCATTTTGGACTTTTATTATTTCACCTTTCCCTTCACTCCCATATTCCTCCCATTTACATATTATGTTATGGTGTATTATCTATTGTCTTCTCCTCTCATTATTTGTTTTGGAATGTCTGTGGCATTATTGTGATTAGCGCAACATCAACTTTCTGTTTGTTACTTGTATATTCTACCGTCTTTTATACCTTTGGTCCTGATGAAGCACATCTACTTGCAAAACTCACTTTCCTATAAATCGAATGCTATTGAATGTTAAAGTGTTTATTTGTAGTTCAGTTTTACAACATACATCTCTCAGTACAGTGAGTGATGGGGAAGACATAGAACACTGACAATATTCTTGTACATCCTTCAGATAGTCATACGCTGAGTTACCGCCATACTGGTGTGTACTACCCAGAGGAAGGCCATTATCACTTTGAGACAGTGGGATATGTGAACGATCAGGAGATTGATAAGTATAGCAGTGAAAGTCATGAGGATATTCCAATGGTTTCTTGGATGGAGAACGAGGACGATGATTACTGGAAAAGGCAGACCTCTTTGCGCAAAGGATGGGAAAAAGTGTTCAGAGACAACTTACTGATCCTGGTCAGTCGGTTCAACTACACAAGAAGTAAGTAACACAACCTAAAATTTATCAAGGGAAAAAGAAATTATAACAGCTGTAGGGATAAAGTGTGTGAATATTCACTTCATTTAACAATTAAAGAAGAACCCCGGGATAGGCAATATAATCGACACATTAGTACACCCCCCTACACAAAACACTAAACAGGTATTAGGCTCCATGCACACGGGGCGTTTTAATGACGCTGGAAATGTTAGTTATGTAAAGTCACGTTAAAAACGTGAGGTTTTTTTTGTGGTTTTTAGCATTTTTGAATTAGAGTTTTGCCATGTTTTTTTTATCAAAAAAAAAAAATTTGGGTCAAAAAATTGTCCAAAAACGCCGGTTTCTCACGATTTACCCCAACTTACCATGTTTTTCAGCATTTTTCAGCATTAGAGCGTTTTTACAGCTAAATAAATTCAATAGAAACCCACTTGTCCTGGGTTTTTTCCAGCCAAAAACCATTGATTACAGTCTATGTGTGCATGGAAACATAGGATAACATGCTGGGTGGTTTACTGGCTGTAGAAAAAAACATCAAAAGCCAAAAAGAGCCGCTGTAAAAACATCCCATGTGCATAAGGACTTACATTTTGTGAATTTAATAAAGAAAGAAAGAGGCGCCTTGTAAGTGCAGCATAAAAAGATATTTAATAAGCCACAAATGATAAAACTCACAATGTGGAAGTGATAAAACAGTCCATCAGTATAGCCGGGATCCTTGTCCTGCAGGGGTCCGTCTGGTGGGGTGCTAACCGCTGTGGGTGGTAGCGGGGATCCCAGGCTGCTGTGGATGGTCAGGAGTCCCAGGCACTGTCATCCAACCGGAACTGGACGTACCTGTAAGCAGTGTGAACCACAAACCGGGCGGACGAGACGTCACACAGGAAGAAGTTTGGCAGATCTGGGATCTGTCTGTGTGGATCCATCATCCTTCACTCACTGCAACTGTCACCCTGCCACTGCCAGCCACAGATTCAGCCCGTCCGTGTCACTGATTTTGTCTTTCATAGTGGTGCCGGTGGCATCTTATGGCACTTATTTTTGCAAATTAAAAGAAATGTAGTAGTTTCATGTTTTGTTCATTTGACCACATGCAACACTGCACTGAAATGAAATGTATGTCCTTTTTTTCCCACGAATTGAGCTTTCTTTTGGTGGTATTTGATCACCTCTGCGGTTTTTATTTTTTTGCACTATAAAAAAAAAAGCCTGACAATTTTGAGAAAAAAACATTATTTTTTACGTTTTGCTGTTAAACATGTCCAGTAAAGAAATTTAAAAAATCTAATTTCATCATAAATTTAGGCCAAAATATTATCTGCTCCGTGTCTTTCCTAAAATAAATCCCAATACGTGCAAAGTAATTGGTTTCAGTGAAAGTTATAGTTTTTATAAATGGCGGTATAGATACTGGGATTTTTACTTATTTATTTATTTTACTAGTAATGGTGGCGATCAGCGGCTTATAGCAGGAATGCGGCGGGCATTCTGACACAGGGGGGAACTGACTTGGTGTCACTGACATCCCCAGTGACACCAATATGGTGATCAGTGCTAACAAAAAGCACTGACACTGTACTAATGGCACTGGGCAGGAAGAGGTTAACATCTGGGGCGATCAAAGGGTTAACTGTGTGCTGTTTTATTGTGGGCTGTGTTAGTGCTTTCAACTGTAAGCATAGTGCTTTCAACTGTAAGCACACTGCTTTATACAACTGTGCTATGCAGAGCCATACAAAGCAGTATTCTGCAGCCAACAGGGGAGAGAACTGTATTGTTTACATACAATTCTTTCCCTCCATCGGTAATGCTCGACGATCACTGGGTGCCAACAAGTAATCACTGGCCGAGACCCGGTGAATGACAGCCGAGGCCGTGAATAGAGGCGTGGGTTGGGCGCGTGCACCACCTACCCAGAAATGCAAAATCATGTATATATACACATGATTTTGCACACCCCTCCTGCCCTGTAGCAGTATATATGCTATAGGGCTGCGGGAAAGCAGTTAATATTTTCTACTGTTTTAAGAAAAATTTGTTTTTTTTTGGGGGTGGGGGCGGCACAAGTAGCTGGTATTGCCTAGGGCGCAAACTAGTCTAGCTCCGGCTCTGCACACAAGATTAACTCAACAGGATTAACACACTGGGGATGATTTACTAAAGACAAATAGGCTGTTCACTTTGTTAAGGAACTTGCAATTTGCACAATAATTATCCTCAGAGCTAAGTGAATGAAGAAAAACTCTACAAAAAACAGGTGTGTATAACTTGCGAGCCAAAACAAACAATGAACCCCTATGGATCGCTAACAATTAACACATACTCCAAATGTGCAATTAAAACACATATCTACAAATGTTGCGCTCCCATTTTTCAAATTAAATAAAAATATATCAAATTTGTGATTATAATTCAATCTATATGATCAAACCTATAACAAATAAAGTGATTTTTATCAAGGTCACTTTATTTATTTGATATATTTTTATTTAATTTGAGCGCAACATTTGTAGATCTATGAAGAAAAACTCTGCTGACCTCCATCATCCAATCACGTGCAAGCAGAAATGCTGTTTTCACCTGATTGGGTATTCTTTACAAAGTAAAATGTCACCTCATTTGCTAAGCTCTGGGGACAGTCCACTTGCAAAGTAAAACTTCCCTTTCAAAATGAAGCAGCTTTCTATGGGGGCACCCGCTGATTCGTATGTGCATTCAAACAAGGAGCCCCAGCTTGGCTTCGCCCCCTCTCTGGCTGTGACTGACAGCAGTGGCAGCCAATGGCTCTTGCTTGCTGTCTCAGCCAATGTGGAGGCAGAAACCCAGGACAGCCGAGGCTGTCGTGCACATCGCTGGATCTCGATGGGGATCAGGTAAGTATTGAGGGGGCTGGGGGAGCTCCTGCGCACAGAAGGTTTTTTACCATCATTCATAGAATGAACGTAAAAAACCTTGATCCTTTACAACTTTAAGTGACATTTGAAACAAAAGAACAGTTTTATTGTAACAAACAACAAAATGGTGTATGTGGTAATCCTATAGAAACTGGTACATTCCTATCCTGCTGCTATAATCCACGTACCTCGTGTTTTGCACTCTCTACAGGGTCCCATACTCTTCAGCTCTTTTATGGCTGCACCCTGCAAGATGATGAAGGCACAAATGGATACTATCAGTATGGCTTTGATGGGAAAGACTTCTTGATACTTGATCAAGACACCTTGCTCTGGATTCCGTCCATGCAGAAAGCAGAGATCAGCGCTCAGAGGTGGAACAGTGACAGTGATATTGGTGAGGGTGTGAAATCCTACCTTACTGAACACTGCACCAGAGCGCTCAAGAAGTACCTTGACTATGGACGAGAAGATCTGGAGAAAAGAGGTAGGATTAAAATCTCCAATCTAAAATTCTCCTATAGAAACACACTATACACGTGCACCAATGGAGTCACCCTGGGCATTAATCACTTGCCCTCCAAAGAATTTACCTTCCCTTCCCAACCAGGCCATTTTTTCTGATACGGCGCTGCGTTACTTTAACTGACAATTGCGCTTTCATGCAACGCTGCACCCAAATGAAATTTGTCTTTTTTCCCACAAATGGAGCTTTCTTTTGGTGGTATTTGATCATTTCTGCGGTTTTAATTTTTTTGCGATATAAACAAAAAAAGACCATCAATTTTCAGAAAAAAACAATATTTTTGGCTTTTTGCTATAAAACATCTCCAGTAAAAAAAGTTTAAAAAAATCTAATTTTGTCATCAATTTAGGCCAACGGTATTGTGCTACGTCTTTGCTAAAACAAAATCCCAATATGTGTAAATTAATTGGTTTACGTGAAAGTTACAACATCTACAAATGGTGGTATATATACTGGAATTTTGTTTTCTTCTATACTAGTAATGGCAGCGATCAGCGACTTATAGCGGGACTGCGGCGGGCATTCTGACACTGGGGGGGAACTGACTAACTGCCACTGACATCCCTAGTGACACCAATATAGTGATCAGTGCTAATAAAAAGCACTGACACTGTACTACTGGCATTGGGCATGAAGGGGTTAACATCTGGGGCGATAAAAGGGTTAAATGTGTGCTGTGTGTTGCTTTACTGTGTGCTGTGTTTTACAGAGTAAGCATGCTGCTTTGTATTGCTCTGCATAGCAGAGCAATACAAAGCAACGTGCTGGAGCTGACAGGAGAGAGATCTGTACTGTTTGCATTCAGACCTCTCCCACGTCAGTGATACTCGGCGATCACTGGATGCCAGAGGATCACTGGCCGTGACCCGTTGATCGACAGCTGAAGCCGCCAATGGCAGTGTGGGTAGGGCGTCCCCTACCTGGAAATGCAAAATCATGTACATATACGTGATTTTGAGCAGCCGTGCTGCCCTGTAGCTGTATTTCTGCTATACGGCAGCAGGCAAGCGGTTTTAAAGTGAATGTACATGTCAAGATAGCTGGGTGTTCAGAATCCCATTAGGATACACTCCTGCACTGTGCTGAAGTACCATCTAATGGGTTTTCAAGAACCCAGACCTCTTGCCTATAGCAGTGAGGCATGGAGATGTCAACTGCACCTCCCGGAGGCAGCAGAAAAATTATTTCTAGACATGTTTTAGTGCTGTGCCTAGTGCAAAACATGTCAGAACAGAAGTGGTTCCTGTTGGCTATTTTAATAAAGAGAGAATATTATTTTGCATCTCTGTGTGCGGCATTCCTGTTGCTGGTACAATTGGTCAACAATCATAACTGACCAGGGTGGTGTGAAGTGGGTGTCAAAAAATAGGGAACGTGGAAACAGCTTCTAGTGAAATAATCCAAGGTGCCCCTTGCCCTACTGGCTAGTGTTTCAGTTATAGAGATACCAATTTAAAGCAAAATTAAAGCCTCAGTATTTATAACTAATGTAGTTGGGCTGTGTATACAATAATAATATGCAATTCTTTCCGTATTTTTCATATTGAGTTCTGCAGCAAAGGTTATGTACTGGCGGCACACTGGAGGGTCAGACTCCGGCTCTCACACACAGACAACAGCCCTTTTCTAAAGAAACCAGTGCTCTATGCTCCCACCACAGCCTAACGTTTTGTTATATGGTCTCTTCCAAAGAGACACAAGTATACTTATTGAGTTAAATATATTACATTATACATTCAGATTAGTTCTTGCTTTATTTTGCTTTTAAGTTGTTCCAGAGGTGAAGGTCTCAAGTCAGAAATTGGATGGCATAACAAAGCTTCATTGCCTGGTGTACGGGTTTCACCCCCGAGATGTGGAAGTGACGTGGATGAGGAATGGGGAGGACCATGTTCCTTCAGATGAAATGACTCCAATTCTCCCCCATCCTGATGGCACCTATCAGATCAGAGTCAGTGTGGAAGTGCCAACCAAGGAGGGAGACACTTACTCCTGTCATGTGGACCACAGTAGCCTGGAGGATGTTCTCACTGTGAAATGGGGTGAGTGTTTTAGACAATACTTGTCTTTTGCATACTATACTTTAAACAAAAGTAAAAATTTGTGTAATTATTGCGGTACAAAAAATGAGCAAAACCAGTTCTTGCACTTGTGTACCACCTGTTTGCACCTAAGATACCTTAAGAGTATTACGAGGTCCATAGATGGTTTTGAATCTTGGCTGGTTCAGCAGGGAGTGGCTGAGATTTGAACCATCTATGGGCAGGCTGATTATACCCAAGTTGATCCAGCGATTGTTGGATTGTCAGCATGCGATTATTGCCAGCAGCTGTAGCCACTCGCAATAATCACTGTATTCTCCTGGCAAGGATGGATCCCCACATCATCTCCCCCCCCCCCCCCCATGTGATTTAGAGATATCATTTTTTCTATGCAAACAAAGCTTTCTTTTGTTGGTATTGATGGTGTTCTAAGCACAAGTGTGGCAGTAGGAGGGGGACACCGGTGGGGGTGAAGGACAGAACATTTGGCATAGGTATTTTGATGGAGGTTTTTTTGTTTTTGGTTGTACATCCACTCCCAAAGTCCTGTACTGGTTAAAATGGAAACAAGGAATCCAACTTTTACCACCAACCCTTCTCACAGGCCTTCACTTTTGCTCTAGTTTTAATTTACAGACTTTATAAATCAGCATATCCTTAAAGCCTAAGTTTAGTCAAAAATGAGAAAAAAAATTAACAGAAGGGACACTTCTTAGGCTTCATTTACACAAGCCTACCTTGACCGCCGGCCGTGGGAAAACGCAAATGCAGCAAAAACACAGTACCGTGTTTTCCCGCAGTCGGCAGTGAAAACATTCCTATTCTTCTGCGTTCAGGAGAGGGAGGTTTAACCTCACCTAAACGCAGCAGCTCCTAAACTCTGCTAAAAGCCTATCTGTACATGGACACATAGGCTTTTAGCAGAGTTTAGGAGCTTTGGCAAAAAAATGCTAAAAGCTTCTAAGCTTGGGTTTAGGAGCTGCTTGTGTACATGAAGCCTTAGGCTCCATGTACACGAGCCTACCCTGACCACTGGCAGTGGGAAAACGCAAATCACGGCGAAACAGCAGCAATCACAGTACCACGTTTTTGCCGCAATTTTGCGTTTTCCTGTTGTCGGCAGTCAAAACTTTCCTATCCTGAACATGATTCTTCTGCATTCAGAAGAGGGAGGTTTAACCTCACCTAACCACAGCAGCTCCTAAACTCTGCTATAAGCCCATGTGTACATGGACAGATGGGCTTTTATGGAGTTGAGTTTAGGAGCTTTGGCAAAAAAATGCCAAAAGCTCCTAAACTCGAGTTTAGAAGCTGCTTGTGTACATGAAGCCTTACAATCATTGAATATGCCCCTTGTACTGCTGGATGGAGCTTTAGTTGATATCTTCCATCCTCCAATGCTCTCCTACCTCCGCCGCTGTAATCTTCCAGAGCTGCGGGGGTTAATAGAGCCGAGGGACCTATCATATGCAGTCATTAAGAATGCCAACCATGCCCGCTCTTTCTGCCCAGATCTACTATTCCTAGAAGCTGTACTATCACTTCCATCAATGAAAAGCGATCGAGACATTTCATTCATCTGCCCATCCTCCATTCATAGATCATGTTTTATTCATAGGAGATAGTACAGCTTCTATGAATGGAGGAAGCGGGTGGAAAAAAGGCAGGCATAGTCAACAGGTCCCTCAGCTCTATTAACCCCTGCCACACTGGATGATTACAGCGGCGGAAGTAGGGGGGCATTTGAGGAAGGAAGATTTCCACTAAAGCCCCTGCCAGCAGTACAAGGCACACATCACAATAATTATAAGCTATGCCCCTTGTGTTCATTTTTTTCATTTTTTTATTAAATGTAAAGTGGTTGTAAAAGCTCAAGGTTTTTTACCTTCATTCTATGCATGATGGTAAAAACCCTTCTGTGTGCAGCAGCTCCCCCAGCCCCCTCAATACTTACCTGAGCCCCATCAAGATCCAGCGATGTGCAGGACAGCCTCGGCTGTCCCGGGTCTCTGCCTCCTCATTGGCTGAGACAGCAAGCAGGAGCCATTGGTTCATGCTGCTGTCAATCACAACCAGTCAATCAATAAGGAGAGGGGGGGGGGGGACAAGCCGCGGCTCTGTGTGTGAATGGACACTCGGAGCAGTAGGTGCCCCCATAGCAAGCTGCTTCCTGTGGGGGCACACGACAGGAGGGAGGGGCCAGGAGAGCCTGTGGGGGGACCCGAGAAGAGGAGGATCCAGACTGCTCTGTGCAAAACCACTGCACACAGTTGGTAACTATGACATGTTTGCTATTTTACAAAAAAAAAAGTCAGTCAATGAGGAGAGGGGGGGGACAAGCCACGGCTCCGTGTGAATGGACACACGGAGCAGCAGGTGCCCCCATAGCAAGCTGCTTCCTGTGGGGGCACCCGACAGGAGGGAGGGGCCAGGAGAGCCTGTGGGGGACCCAAGAAGAGGAGGATCCGGACTACACACAGTTGGTAAGTATGACATGTTTGTTACTTTACAAAAAAAAAAAACCTTTAGAATCGCTTTAAGTTTTAAAATTAGAATTAGAGCCTCTGTCAGGTTTTTATTTCCCTTCTTGCAAGAATGTCAGAAAGCACATTGAATGTTCTCTACTATTCTCCCTATCCCCATGTAATGGAGGTTACATGGAAGTAATACATGGACCTGCAACTGCCAGTTGTTGAGGAGTGTTCCTGTTAGCATTACAAAGTAATTTTCATACACCTATTCCTTAAATCACCCTTCCCATCACCCCCACAGTCTTAGGGCTCATGTACACGGGGTGTTTGGAAGACTCTTCTGAACGATGGAAACTGACTGCTGGAAAACGTAGGTTAAAAAATGGCAGTTTAGCCGCATTTGCATTCCACGTTTATGCGCATTTTGCATTTAGAAGTGTTTTTTAAAAGATAACCTAAATAGACCTTCCCAAATGCCCAGAATGCACTGAAAAACAGTAAAAAAATTAACTATTTCAGACATTTTGAGAGGAATAGAGAGAGCAGAAGCAGAGAGAGCAGTATGTGTTGAGATGACCTGTCTTTTCTGGTTGTAATCACTATGGATCCCATCATGAGCAGAATGCGGCACGTTCTACCATTTTTTCCTTCACGCAAAACCTGGAACTGACTGCGCTGGTGTACCGGGTCCATTTGAATACATGGAAAATGCTTTGCATGCATTTCTGATGATGAAAAAATGCTCTGGACAGCATTTGGTTATGGAACAGTTAAAACCGCTTCTAAACGTGGTTAACCGCATTTACACTCGTTTACAAGTGTTTGGCATTTGAAACGCCGGTAAAATCTACTTCTGAACACAAGTTTGGTGCATTCAAAAAAACGACTGTAAACTCAACTGCCTGTAAATGACATAGTGTACATGGACACATAGGAACACATTAGGGAGGGTTCAGGGGCTGCTGAAAAAAATGCTGAACAGCTGCTGAATGTGAGTTTATCAGCTGCAGTGTACATGGAGCCTTAAACTCGCTTGTCCAAGATCCCGGCAGATCATGTATGCTATGTGACACACGGAGAGTTACACAACTTTGCTTGGCCGGTCCTGAAGTCTTCTGGGAATGCACTGTCCAAGTCCTATTCATTCCCATGGAGAGGTCATCTATCTTTTGTCCCAATTAGGCTCATGTACACTGCAGCTGATAAACGCACGTTTAGGAGATGTTGAGTGTTTTTTCAGCAGCCCCTGAACTCTCCCTAATGTTCAGGAGAATGTCCATGTACACATCATCATTTACAGTCCTTTACAGGCAGTTGAGTTTACAGTCATTTTTTTGAACGCAGAAAACTTGCGTTCAGCAGTCAATTTTATCAGTGTTTCAATTGCAAAACGCTTGTAAACGCTGCAAATCGTGTTTATAAGCGTTTGCATCAGAATTTTTTTTTTAACTTTTCCAGTTCCCGATGCTGTCCAGAGCCTTTTTTCATCATGAATGTAAAGCGTTTTCAAGGTACTTGGATGGACAAAACACTGAACAGGAGATGTTCAGCGTTTTTTCCAACAGCCCCTGAACTCCCCCTAATGTTCTCCTATGTGTCCATGTACACATCTTCATTTACAGTCGTTTACAGGCAGTTGAGTTTACATTTTTTTGAACGCAGAAGACTAGAGTTCAGCAGTTGATTTTATCAGGGTTTCAAACGCAAAACGCTTGTAAACGTGCCAAATCGCGTTTATAAGCGTTTGTGTTTGAAAATTTTTTTTAACTCTTCCGGTTCCCAATGCTGTCCAGAGCCTTTTTTCATCATGAAAAATGCATGCAAAGTGTTTTCAAGGTGATCAGATGGACAAAACACTGAACACAGGATGTTCCCACCAAGCTTGTCACACATTGTAATGACCAATTCAAACCTCAGACCTCTCCCACCCTTGGAAACAAAAGATATGTAATGACCATTCACACCTCAAATTCCTCCTGAAGACCCCCTGCCAGGTGACTTTAATGACTCCACCAGACACCTTTCCCACCCTTGGAAACAAAAGAAATGTTAAAATCCTCATGAAGACCCCCTGCCAGATGACCTTAATGACTTCACCAGACACCTTTCCCACCCTTGGAAACAAAAGAAATGTTAATGAGTAACTCACACCTAAGCTAATCTCAACACATACTCTGCTTCTACTCTCTGTATTTCTCTGAAACAGTCTGAAATAGTTAATTATTTGCCACTTTTCAGTGAATTCTGGACATTTGGGAGGTTCTCCTGTGCTTATCTTTAAAAAACGCTTCTAAATGCAAATGCACATAAACGCACATAAATGCGTTATGCAAATGCGGCTAAACAGACGTTTATAACCTACATTTTCCAGCAGTCAGTTTCCATCGTTCAGAAGTGTCCTGTGTACATGGGGCTTAACTTTGCGCATGCACAAAAGACTTCAGGACCAGCCAGGAGAAGTTGATGCAGCGGCTGGGCATCTTCACGTGGGCCACAAGTCCTGGGTCTGGCAGAAGCATAGACAGGTTAGTGTAAGTCCTTGGAACGGTGGTAAGCAGGAGCAACTTTCAGGCTAAGTTTAGTCCTACAGCAAAACTGTTGCGTCTCTGAAAAGTGATACATGTTCAGATCACTTTTCAGAGGCATTTGACAGGTAGCAAGGAGGTGATATCTCACTTCCCCAATGTCTGAGTTAACCTTGTAACTGCTGCACCACCACGCCGCACTTGCAGAGCAGTTACACTCCGGTCTCATTCACTGGAATGGGTTGTGTTTAGCATCACTACTGGCAGCTGAATGCGACAGGTGGGATCATTTTTGCTGGAATGTGAACATCCCTATTTGATGCACTTGCCTACCAGGCACTTATACCCGGCCAATTTCTTTACCAGGCCAGTTTTCAGCTTTCAGCGCTGTCGCACTTTGATTGACAATTGCGCAAATTATACCCATATGAAATTTTTATCATTTTATTCTCACAAATAGAGCTTTCTTTTGGTGGTATTTAATCGCCGCTGGGCGCTTTACTTTTTGCGCTAGAAACAAAAAAATTGCAAAAAATTTGAAAAAAAAAAGTTTCTTTGTTTCTATTATACAAAATTTCAAACAGGTAATTTTTCTCCTTCACTGAGGTGCGTTGATGAGGCAGCACTGATGGGCACTAATAGGCGGCACTGATAGGCAGCACTGATGGGCACTGATAGGCGGCACTGATAGACAGCACTAATGAGGTGGCACGGATAGGCGGCTATGATAGGCGGCACTAATGAGGTGTCACGGATAGGCAGCATTGATAGGCGACACTGATGATGGGTACTGATAGACAGCTTTGATAGGAGGCACTGACTGGCATCACTGCTGAGCACTGCTGGGCACTGATTGGCACAACCGCTGGGCACAGACTGGTGCCACTGACTGGCAGCACTGCTGGGCTGCACTGATGGGCACTGGTGGGCACAGGTGGGTGGCACTGCTGGGCACAGGTGGGTGGCACTTCTGGGCACACTTGTGTGACACTGCTGGGTGGCACAGGTGGGTGAACTGCTGGGCACAGGTGGATGCACTGCTGGGCACAGGTGGGCGGAGTTAGTGGGCGCACTGCTGGGCACAGGTGGGCGGAGTTAGTGGGAGCACTGCTGGGCACAGGTGGGCGGAACTTGTGGGTGGCACTGCTAGGCACCGATCATCAGGGCACTGATCATCAGTGCCCTGATGATCGGTGCCGATCTCCGCTCTAACAACTGCCGGTTCTCGGCAGTACTTTCCTCACGATCTGACAGCGTGAGGAAAGTGCAGCCGAGAACCGGCAATTGCATTTCCTGGAGATCAGCGTGTCATTGGACACGGCTGATCACGTGGTAAAAGGCCGCTGTAATTGGCCTTTTACCACATCACGTGATCAGCTGTGTCCGTAGGACACAGCGATCACAGAGATCGCCGGGTGTGCGCCCCCGGAGGTGCGCAGGAGAACGCGTTCTGGGAGGACGTCATATGACGCCCACCCAGAACTGGCCGGCCGCAGTGCAGCTGTCATTCGGCTATCTGCGGTCGGCAAGTAGTTAAGGGGGCAGTAAAAATGCAGCTTAACCTTGTGTGTTTTCCACCTCCGTAACCAGAATCCTAAATGAGCCTTAAGGATAAGTGTAGGAAAGATGTGTGACCTTGTTAACCAGGTTGAAGAGGGGAGCCAAGCTTGTGTAATATACTGGGCTTTTTTTCTCAGAGAATAGGTGCAGGAACCCCCTCCTCCTTCTGAGTCACCTCTTGTCTCTTCCACCCCACCCTTACCCCTTCTGAGCACCATCCCTTGGTTCCATCCCCCTCCCCATATCGAGAATTTTTAGAGAATACAGAGCCAAATATCATTTGTGGTGCTAAGTAATCCCCTGCAGCCAGCAGCAACAGTAGAACCCCAGCAGCAACAATAGATCCATATGCAGCCATGGACCCTTGCAACAAAATACCAGCCCAGCAACAACAACATATTTCCCAGAAGCCAGCCTCAATAGACTCTCTAGCAGCCAGCAACAATAGGCCCCTCCCTCAAAACTTCCCCCCCCCAGCAACCATAGATCCCCACCAGCAACAATAAACCTCCCCAGCAACAATAGACTGCCAAGTAAAAGTAGATCCCCTCCAGTGACAATAGATCCCCCAACAGCCAGCATCAAAAAACCTTCCAACACACCCCAGCGCCCCTTGTTATTACATGCATTCAGTGCTGGAGGTGCCGGAACTGCGTTCCCCTGCGTTCATGCTGAAAAAAAGCCCTGATTTTATAGAATAAATGCTTTTATCCTGGCTTGGAGGACCCACACCTTGAAAATCTGGTGAGGCAGAATTTTGCAGAGCCCAACATTTTATGGAGGGTAATAGATGGCTTAATATGGAGTCAATGGCATTACATTCTGGATTATCTACTCTTAGCTTCTGGACCAAGGTTCAGTTGTTTCATTACTTGTCCTCATTAACATCCACGTATATGCGCACTCTTACACCTTTTGAGCAGCTTTGCAACTTTTCAGAGCCTCTTAAACATGCCATCCCACTAAGCCTGGGTTCATGCGGCATGTCGCATGTGATTCATGCAGGAACCGCAACGCATTCCTGTGAAAATCGCATGCGAATTCTGTGCAGTGCGATTTGAGCCATACATTTTGGCACCTTTTTTAAACCACTATATAAAGCTAAATGAAGACGGGATCTTCAGATCTTGTGAAACTTAGAACAATTAGACAGAATTCTTCGCTCTTTGCGTAAGACCTCAATATGTTCGATATACCAGGAATTAGGCTTTAAAATCCTCACTAGATACACTAGCTCTCTTGAGTAAAATATTCCCAGTGAGTTCCAATCTTTGCTGGAGACGTGGGAAGGGGACCAACTACATTTTTGTGGTCATGCGACTTTTCTGGACGGTGGTCCTGTGTGTTACTGAAAAAGTGACAATCCAGCCGCTCCAACTAGATCCTGTTCTTTTTGGTAATGCGACTTTTCTGGAGGGAGGTCCTGTGTATTACATAAAAAGTGACAAACCAGTTGCTCCAACTAGATCCTGCTCTTTTTGGTCATGCGACTTTTCTAGATGGTGGTCCTTTGTGTTACATAAAAAGTGACAAACCAGTTGCTCCAACTAGATCCTGCTCTTTTTGGTCATGCGACTTTTCTAGATGGTGGTCCTGTGTGTTACATAAAAAGTGACAAACTAGCCGCTCCAACTAGATCCTGTTCTTTTTGGTAATGCGACTTTTCTGGAGGGAGGTTTTGTGTATTACATAAAAAGTGACAAACCAGTTGCTCCAACTAGATCCTGCTCTTTTTGGTCATGTGACTTTTCTGGACGGTGGTCCTGTGTATTACACAAAAACTGACAAACCAGTTGCTCCAACTGGATCCTGCTCTTTTTGGTCATGCGACTTTTCTAGATGGTGGTCCTGTGTGTTACATAAAAAGTGACAAACTAGCCGCTCCAACTAGATCCTGTTCTTTTTGGTAATGCGACTTTTCTGGAGGGAGGTCCTGTGTATTACATAAAAAGTGACAAACTAGCCGCTCCAACTAGATCCTGTTCTTTTTGGTCATGCGACTTTTCTAGATGGTGGTCCTGTGTATTACAGAAAAATTGACAAACCAGTCTCTCCAACTAGATCCTGCTCTTTTTGGTCATGCGACTTTTCTAGATGGTGGTCCTGTGTGTTACATAAAAAGTGACAAACCAGTCGCTCCAACTAGATCCTGTTCTTTTTTTGCTACACTATCATACTGATTCAACTACATCTTATAAAAGATTGATACTCCCCTCCCCTATATTACATGCCTGCTGGAAACAATGTCAAGCCCCTCTCTGGAACAATGGTAGGCGAAAATAAATAAAATGTATCAGGCGGAGAATTTGATAGCTACTGAAAAGGGTACTTATGAGAACTGCACACTGAAAGGGGCTGGTTGGTACCAAGTACATCTGAATATCAGTCTGTTATGGACACCATGTGAAATCAGGGAAGATAGGAGGGATCCTGTGCCTGCGTGGGTTTCCTCCTGATACTCCGGTTTCCTCCCACACTCCAAAGACATGCTGGTAGTGAATTGGCTCCTGTCTAAATTGGTCCTAGTATGTGTATGTATAAATGTGAGTTAGAGACCTTAGATTGTACACCCCTTGAGGGTCAGGGACTGATGTGAATGTACAATATATATGTAAAGCGCTGCATAAATTGACGGCGCTATATAAGTACCTGAAATAAATAGGAGGGGAGGAATTTTTTTTTCTTTTTTTTCATTCCATATGTACAGTATCTGTGAGTTAGGTGACTAGAGATGGGTCTTGAACTATCTTTACCTAGCAGAAAAAAATGTTTTGGTAGTCGGTATCTGTTGGTTTCCTATGAAATTGTTTTGTTTTTTGTTTGTTTTTCATATATTATGAAAATTAATAATTCATATTAGTAATAATTTTTTATGATGACTTACATTTATGCTTGCTTTTGTATGTATTCTACAGAACCTGCATCTGCAAGTATGTTTCTGATTGTTGCAACTGTCACTTCTCTTGTGTTTTTGGTCTCAATAACCACAATCATGACGTGAGTATATAGATTATAAATGTAATTTTACTTCGAACATTTTTAGTACTTTAAAGGTCAGTCATGGTTTCAAAAAGTTGGAGTTCAGTGGAAATTTGCTGCTAAATTGCAATTCACTGTTTTGAAAATGTGTAATTTTCTATGGAACGCTTCAAGGATACGTTCACCTTTAGGAACATGTTACATGTTCCACCCCTTTTTAGGGTAAAATATGTAACATGTTCCCAATGCTGCAGCCACTGCCCCCCCCCCCCCAACCCCCCATGGCAGAGGTATAGAGAGAAGTTCCCCATACTAGCTGTCACTTTTTAAAAACAGCTCCGCCCGCACAGCAGCTTCATTCATTCACAGTCCTTTGTGAACTACAAGTCCCAACAAACTTAGCAGCTGTCAGCTTGTAGGTCTCAATCAACTACCATGGCACTGTGGTAGTTTATTGAATCTTCCTGTCAGTATATCTGCTTTCTCATACAGATATACTGACAGATCTGTAGGAGACTTGCATGACACCAGGGATCTGCAGATCACCGGTGCAATGCTTTACATGCTCCTGCAACCAAAAATAAGAAATGCACAATTTTTTACCTGCCAAAAAAACTGCATTTATTATTTTTGGTCAAAAGGTGAACTTAGCCTTTACGGGAGAATTAACCTGCTGAGCTAGGAGGTTTAGTCTAGGTTCACACCTATGCCATTTCTGCTGCATTTTAAAGAAACTCACTACAGTCCATTTAACATGATTTCCTATGGGAAAGGTTCACATCTCCGCATTTTTGCCCGGTGCATTTTTTTTGGAAAGGGTCAGAGACTTTTTTAAACGCAAAATGTTGCATTTTTGGTTCTATAGACTTCAATGGAGGCGCTGCAGAAAAGTACCGTATTTTTCGCCGTATAAGACGCACCTGACCATAAGACGCACCTAGGTTTTAGAGGCAGAAAACAGGAAAAAAAAAATTCTGAACTAATGGACTGCAGACACAGTACAGGAGATGACCAGAGACTGCGGACAGCACAGGGATGACCAGAGACTGCGGACAGCACAGGGATGACCAGAGACTGCGGACACAGTACAGGGGATGACCAGAGACTGCGGACAGCACAGGGATGACCAGAGACTGCGGACAGCACAGGGATGACCAGAGACTGCGGACAGCACAGGGATGACCAGAGACTGCGGACAGTACAGATGACTGCTGACCTTTGGGGAGGTGGGGAGCGGGTACCTGAATTTGACAGGTACCCGCTCTTACTTCCGCAGAGTTTTTGTTTGATCTTACCTGTTCCTCGATCCAGCCGCGCGCCGTCTTCCCGGCTTCTGTAATGGCATGACAGCCGGGTGCCCAGTGCGCATGAGCGAGAAGCACTTATGCTTTGTGATTGGTCCGGCGGCTTCTGGGATCTGTCATGTGTCCCAGGTAGCGCCTTACCATTCACAAAAAGCACCGCTTCTTGCGCATACGCACTTGGCACCCGGCTGTCATGCCCAGTGCCCACACTACAGAAGCCGGGAAGACAGCACGCCGCTGGATAGAGGAACAGGTAAGGTCCCGCTGCAGAGCTGAGCGGCCGGCCCGGTATTCTGACGCGAAATACCGGCCGCTCCATATTCGCTCCATAAGACGCACTGACATTTCCCCCCCAGTTTTGGGGAAGAAAAAGTGCGTCTTATACGGCGAAAAATACGGTATGTAGTGCGGTTTTGATACTTTTTTTACTCGTTTTTGACGCGTTTTATTCTGGCCAGCAACAAGTTGAAAAACTGGGAAAAAACACAAAACACATAAAAAATGCGTCACAAACGCATGTGCAAAAATGCAGAACGTACTGCAGGAATGGATGAAATGCAAACTGCATAGGTGTGAACCTAGCCTTACAGATCCCTATAGCTGTGGTTGTCCTCTAGCCAGGCACAGACTGCTATTGCATTGGGTTTCACTCACACATGCCAGGCCATGCTTCTTGTCAGGGACCCCACTGCGGTAGCCTCTAGCACTCCACAGACTGGATTCCCCCAAGGCGCGGAATCTAAGCTCCGACCTGCTTGTTCACCAGGGCCCCTGATGGTGGGGATGGACTTGGAGCAGGCCGAGACCAGGTCGCGGCCCCTGGGTTCACCCAGCTGTGGTAGAAGCACCGTTGGAGGTGTATAGCAGGTGAGAGTCTGATGTGAGGAGGTAACAGGAGCAGCGTCAGGCAGGCCGGGTCGGTAACAGTGGTGGCGGCGTAGTACAAAATCAGCAGGCAGAGGGATAAACAGGTCACAAGCCGGGATCGTTAGCAGGAGGTCAGAGCGTACAGGGTTAAGCAGGAGAATGGTCAGACAAAGCCAGGGATCAGAGCAGGAGACGGACAGCAAATCAGGGTCAGGCAGGTTCGGCAACCAACAATCTACTCACAGGAACTCAGGAACACAGATAAGACCATACGGCACTTGAGCATTGCAAGAGCCGGGTTTAAATAGTCCACCCGACTCCTGACAGGCACTCCTGGGTCCTAGTGCTTGCCTAGCCCGTCATTTGTGACAGGCACGCCTGGGTCCTAGTGCCTGCCTGCCTGTACGTTTTGTCAGGATTCTACGCATGTGCAGATTCGATCGCTGCGGCGATCTTCCCATTCCCTGACATTGCCCCCCCCTTACGGGCAGCCTCCGGATGCCCACCCGATTCCTCCTTTGAGGCTGGTTACGTAGGAATTCCCGCATCAATCTGGGGGCATGGACGTTCTGGGCAGGTTCCCACGAGTTTTCCTCCGGCCCATAGCCTTTCCACTTAATTAAATATTGTACCTGACCACCCCTCCTCCTACAATCCAAAATTGCTTCCACCTCAAATTCCTCCTCCCCATTGATGTCTATGGCTTCTGGAGGTCTAGACCTGCGGTCTAAAAAGGGGTCTGCAACCACAGGCTTCAACAACGATACATGGAAGACTGGGTGTATCTTGAGGGATTCAGGGAGAGTCAATTTAAACGCTACTTCGTTAACCTTACGTTCTACCTGGAAGGGCCCCACAAACTTGGGTGCCAATTTTCTGGACGGGCAAGTCAGTTTCAGGTTGACCGTTGATAACCAAACCCGATCTCCAGGATGTATAGCCAATTCTCCCTTTCTCCTCCTGTCACAGAACCTTTTACTGTCCTCTTGGGCCTTAGCCATTGTCTCTTGTAGTAGCTTGTTATTGGCAGTGAAGAATTCTAAGGTGTCCTGGGCCGCTGGGACTGAGTTCTCAGGAACCAGGTCTGGCAGGAAGGTAGGGTGAAACCCATAATTAGCGAAAAACGGGGATTGGTTGGTGGCAGAATGATTCGCATTGTTATATGCAAATTCTGCCATTGGTAGAAGTGTCAGCCAGTCATCCTGCAGGAAAGATGTATAGCATCTCAGGTATTGCTCAAGCGTTTGATTAGTTCGTTCTGTCTGCCCGTTTGTCTGGGGGTGATATGCTGACGAGAAAGCTAACTTAATCGCCAGCCCCTCACATAATGCTTTCCAGAATCTGGAAGTAAACTGTACTCCACGGTCCGAGACAATCTCTTTTGGCACTCCGTGCAGCCTCACAATCTCTTTGATAAATACTTGGGCTGTTTCGGAAGCTGATGGTGTCTTGGCTAGTGGCAGAAAATGGGCCATTTTAGACAGGCGGTCCACAACCACAAAGATCACAGTGTGGTCTCGTGAGGGTGGCAAGTCAACAATAAAATCTAACGAGATCATACTCCAAGGTCGGTCAGGTATTGGCAGTGGTTTCAATAGGCCCCAGGCCTTGTCTCTGGTGGGTTTGTTTCGGTTACAGACGGGGCAAGATTTCACATATGCTTCACAGTCCTTGGCCATGTTTGGCCACCAAAATGTGCGTCGTGTCAGCTCTAACGTCTTATGTATCCTGAAGTGTCCTGCTAGGGGATGGTCATGACAAAACCCCAACACCAGGGATTGGACCTCCTTGGGTACCACGACCTGTTCCCCTCTCCAAAAGAGACCCTCCTTGTTCAGCAGGGAGACCCCAGGCAGGTCAGGAACCCGGTTGGAGGCTGCCTGCAATTTAGACAGCAGTTCTGACTGTAGCAATAGAAAGCTACCTGCCGGCAGGATGGTGTCTGGCTGGGGCGTCTCCCTAGGATCCTCGAACATCCGAGAAAGGGCATCAGGCTTAGTGTTCTTTGACCCAGGACGATACGTTATGTGAAGACTAAATCTCGCGAAAAACAGTGCCCATCTGGCCTGGCGTGGACGGAGGCGTTTAGCTGTTTTTAAATACTCCAGGTTTTTGTGGTCAGTATAGACCAGAATGGGGTGTAGGGCCCCCTCTAGCAGATAACGCCATTCCTCCAGAGCTGTCTTAATGGCTAGTAACTCCCTATCCCCAATATCGTAGTTCCTTTCAGAAGGGGATAGCTTCCTGGAGAAAAAAGCCACTGGATGCATTAGCTCCTTGGCCCCTACCCTCTGTGACAATACTGCTCCAACAGCCACTTCTGATGCGTCTACCTCTAGTATGTAGGGTAGGGATGCGTCAGGGTGGCTCAGAATGGGAGCCGTTGTAAATAGTTTTTTCAATGCATCAAAAGCTACCTTTGCAGCTGGAGTCCATTGGAAACGAACTCCTACCTTGGTGAGCTGGGTAATGGGCGCTACCAGGCCTGAGAAGTTCTTTATGAACTTTCTATAAAAATTGGCGAATCCAATAAATCTCTGAACTCCCTTCTTATCCGTGGGGGCAGGCCATTCCAGGATAGCTGAGATTTTTTGTGGGTCCATAGCGATCCCCGTAGTGGAGATTATTAAACCAAGAAATGAAATGCTTTCCTGTTCAAAGCAGCATTTCTCGGCTTTCGCATAAAGGCCATGCTGACGGAGACGTTCCAGCACACTCTTAACATGTCCCCGATGTGCTTCCAGGGAAGAGGAAAATATCAGGATATCGTCCAAATAGACAATGACAAAGATATCCAGAAAGTCCCTGAAAATGTCATTGACAAAGTGCTGGAAGGTGGCCGGTGCATTACATAGCCCAAAAGGCATGACAAGACATTCAAAATGTCCGAACCGAGTGCGAAACGCTGTTTTCCACTCGTCTCCCTCACGTATCCGAACCAAGTTATAGGCACCCCTGAGGTCCAACTTGGAGAAGATGGATGCCGTCCTTAATCTCTGAAATAATTCTGGGACCAAAGGAAGGGGGTAGCGGTTTTTGACAGTAATCTTATTGAGGTCTCTGTAATCAACACACGGTCTTAGGGATCCGTCCTTCTTTTCAACAAAGAAAATCCCTGCCCCGGCCAGGGATGTGGAAGGGCGGATAAATCCCTTCCGGAGGCTCTCATCAATATATTCTCTTAAAGCCCCTAGTTCCCGCTCAGATAAGGGAAAAATGCGGCCAAAAGGAATCTCGGAGCCCGGGAGCAGATCGATGGGGCAATCATAGGCCCGATGTGGGGGAAGAACCTCTGCCCCCCGTGGACTAAACACGTCTAGGAATTTGTGGTAAGCTGCAGGTACCATCTGAGTTAACTTGGCCTCGGAGCTTACAGTTAATAAGGCCGGGGTATCTAGTGATGCCCTAGGTAGACAATGTTCCTGACAGTATCGTGAGTGGAACTGGATTGACCCGGTCTTCCAGTCAATTTGGGGGTCGTGAGCTCGTAGCCAAGGGAGCCCCAGAATAACTGGAAATAGGGGGGACGCGATGGCGTCCAAGCGGAGAAACTCCTGGTGATAACCCGCCACTGTGGTATGTATAGGAGGGGTTTCCCGGTCTACCGTCCCCGATTTTATCCGAGACCCATCCGCCAGAAAAATATTCACCCTGTGTTCTTTGGCGAGCAACGGTATTTGGTGCTGGGTAGCGAAACCGAGATCGACAAAGCAACTACAGGCCCCAGAATCAATGATAGCCATCACCTGTGTGCTTCCTCCGGGAAGCTGAAAAGACACAGGTACAGCCAAGTGAGTGGGGTTGCCTTCACATACAGTAGATATATTAAAAGGAATAGAAGAGAACTTACAGTCTTTCTTCGGACAGGAACGCACCATATGACCCGCTGCTCCGCAGTAAAGACACAGGTTATTGGCTCGACGCCTCTGTCGTTCCTCAGTAGAAAGAGTAGGCCGCATCAGGCCGAGTTGCATAGGCTCGGCCCCCTCGGACGGTTCGGAGCTCCGACTGCCGACACTGACCCTTGGCATGACTGGTACTCTAGGCATCATCCATGAAGTTCTCTGCCCATGGCTGGACCTCTCCTGTCTCCTTTCCCGCAGTCGGCGATCGATCTGTATGGCCCGATCGATTAAACCTTCCAAGGAGTCTGGAATTTCTGTTCTCGCTAACTCGTCCTTCAATGGTTCTGACAGTCCCAACCGGAACTGGTGGCGTAAAGCTGCATCATTCCACTGTGTGTCTCCACTCCATTGCCTGAACTCAGCGGCATAGTCCTCCGCTGCCCGGCGTCCCTGTTGTAATGAATAGAGAGCTGCTTCGGCCGAGGCGGCTCGATGCGGGTCATCGTACAGTTGTGCCATCGCCTTAAAGAATGTGGTGACAGTATTTAAATGTGGGTGGTGGGCCTCCATCAGGCGATGAGCCCATCCCTGGGGCTCCCCCTGCAGCAAGGATATGACAAATCCTACCTTCACCGATTCAGAAGAGAAGGTCCGGGGTTGCAGGTCAAAGTACAGCTGGCAGGAATTTTGGAAGGCCCTGAACTTCCCTCGGTCCCCACTGAACCGCTCAGGGGTTGGCACTCTTGGCTCTGGCGGGGGGATGGTAAATGCTGCTCCAACTGCAGACCCCGCTGCACCCATGGTCGGAGGCGCACCCACTGGGCCTGGAGTTGTGGGTGTTGGTGCGGCCAGGCTCTGGACCTGTCCCTCCAGGTGCTTGTATCCCTCTTCCAGGGTCTTCACTGCCTGTGTGAGTGCCGCCAGATGTTGGCACATCTCTTCCCAGGGTGAAGGTCCTCCTCCAGACTCTGACATGGCCGTATGGTTCTGTCAGGGACCCCACTGCGGTAGCCTCTAGCACTCCACAGACTGGATTCCCCCAAGGCGCGGAATCTAAGCTCCGGCCTGCTTGTTCACCAGGGCCCCTGATGGTGGGGATGGACTTGGAGCAGGCCGAGACCAGGTCGCGGCCCCTGGGTTCACCCAGCTGTGGTAGAAGCACCGTTGGAGGTGTATAGCAGGTGAGAGTCTGATGTGAGGAGGTAACAGGAGCAGCGTCAGGCAGGCCGGGTCGGTAACAGTGGTGGCGGCGTAGTACAAAATCAGCAGGCAGAGGGATAAACAGGTCACAAGCCGGGTTCGTTAGCAGGAGGTCAGAACGTACAGGGTTAAGCAGGAGAATGGTCAGACAAAGCCAGGGATCAGAGCAGGAGACGGACAGCAAATCAGGGTCAGGCAGGTTCGGCAACCAACAATCTACTCACAGGAACTCAGGAACACAGATAAGACCATACGGCACTTGAGCATTGCAAGAGCCGGGTTTAAATAGTCCACCCGACTCCTGACAGGCACTCCTGGGTCCTAGTGCTTGCCTAGCCCGTCATTTGTGACAGGCACGCCTGGGTCCTAGCGCCTGCCTGCCTGTACATTTTGTCAGGATTCTACGCATGTGCAGATTCGATCGCTGCGGCGATCTTCCCATTCCCTGACACTTCTTATGCTGAGGGAACAACAGAGCTCTCCTCAGTGTGCGCTCGGCGCCATCTACAAACCACACCCCTTTTAGTCAACTTCTTCCAAGCCGCGTCGGTGAAGGAAACCTCACAGCTTAACCTTCTCCTTCCCCTTTTCTTTTACGTAAAATGGTTTTGCAGCAAAACCACTGAATTTACCATCAGAAATGTAACATTTTAATAAATGTGTGTGGTAATCATGTATTTCTTAAAAATCTAGCTTTCTAACTTTTTATTTATTCTACCTCTTAAAAAAAACCCTGCTGATTGTGCCAGTCCCCCTGGGTACCTGCTTCAAACTGACCACAGCAAGCACAGAAGAAGATCCGTGCTCCTGTGGTCAGTTTCCCCCCCTGTGATGGCTGTAAGAAGTTCCAGGATTGTGTGCTGATACACAGCATGCCTGTATCTCTGTGGTCAGTTGTACAGCCACACCTCCTCCAAGCTCTTATTTGTTTAAGGGGGTAGGTGTGGCTTACATTACTCAGTGTGTGCATTTGCATTTGTGTGTGCAACATTGCCGCTGTCAAAACAAAATCTAGTTCTAGAATGCAATACACACAGATAGGGAAGCTGCTTCTTGGTGGTGTACATATGTAATGTTAGCCCCCCCCCCCCCCCCCGCTGTGTCAATTAATCCTGCCCACCTACCAGTCTGCTGCCTGTGATTGAGCCATAGATAGGGCAATTTTGCACTGTGTCCATCCCTTCTAAATAGACACACGTCCCCTGCTACAGTTAAAGTGTTACCAAACCCACAACAGTCTGTGTATGCAGTAAAGCATGCTTGTTATACTCACTGTGAAACCTAAGGTTAATCCTCAGCATTGTGTAAAAAGGCTGTTTGATCTTGCCTGCCCTTCCTCCACAGTCCCCAATCAATTTGCTGATAGTACAGAGCCCAAGAAGCACGTTGCACATGCTCAGTTTAGTGTGTATTGCTAGAGATTTTTTTTCTTTTTTTGGGAGGGTGCACAGGGCCAATCAGCGCTGTCCAAATAGAGGGTCAGGTACCCTACAGCCTCCCATGACAGTCACAGGAGAATGAATACTCCTCCTACAAGCTTTAACAGTGCTCAGACGGACACTGATAGAAGTCAGAAGACTGCTATATACTGCTGATGAGAAAAGATATTTAGCAGGTTATATTTACTAATATAATTGCATTTCCATGTTCTGTGCAATGTGGATGACCAGATATAGTGAATGCAAGGTCCGGGGAGACCAGATATAGTGAATGCAGGGTCCGGGGAGACCAGATATAGTGAATGCAGGGTCCGGGGAGACCAGATATAGTGAATGCAGGGTCTGGGGAGACCAGATATAGTGAATGCAGGGTCCGGGGAGACCAGATATAGTGAATGCAGGGTCCGGGGAGACCAGATATAGTGAATGCAGGGTCCGGGGAGACCAGATATAGTGAATGCAGGGTCTGGGGAGACCAGATATAGTGAATGCAGGGTCTGGGGAGACCAGATATAGTGAATGCAGGGTCCGGGGAGACCGGATATAGTGAATGCAGGGTCCGAGGAGACCGGATATAGTGAATGCAGGGTCTGGGGAGACCAGATATAGTGAATGCAGGGTCCGGGGAGACCAGATATAGTGAATGCAGGGTCCGGGGAGACCGGATATAGTGAATGCAGGGTCTTGGGTTTAGTAACACTTTAAGAGGGACAGGTGAGGCTGTGACATCACATGCCAACCACAATAAAAGAATAGAATAAGGTTTAAAAAATATATATATATATTTTGTTTTGATGATGTATTGAAACATTTAACAGTATATGCTGTAATAGATTGCCCTTTAGAAGTGTGTTTACAAATAACTTAAGGGAAAATATGCAAAATAATAATGATTTACTTTTTTTCTTTATTTAGAGTTTTGTATTTATCTAGGGTAATTTTCTTTATTTAATGTTGTTATTTACGCTTTTCTTTACTCTCTTTTGGGCATTAGGTTACTATTGGTCTACTGTCACTTTCGATTTTAATTTTTAAAATTTTTCCTTATTTTTTTTCCTTGCTTGTGTAACCCTAAAGAGCTCATTTAATCCCACAGTGCCCTTAAAAAACAACAAACAGGACCCTGAATTTACCTTCTCTATTGACTCCAATGCATTTTGCCAAAATGGTGAATTGTTTTTTAAATCTCCTGATTTCACCATCATTTTTAAGGAAGTGAAAATGCTCAATTTCATTGATGTCTATTTCATTTCACCTTCCTTTTCATCTGATTTTTCCTTCCTATGTCCCTTCCATTTTTCCTACACATAGCTAAATTCCTCTCCAGCAGCAATTCCATTTAGCCGAAAATGTAATCATAACCTGGAACATTAAATTGAAGATGGCGTTGGATGTCAAAGCTTTGTACAATTATGGGAACTTTTTAATACAGATTTGAGACTGGGATTTTTGTATATCTTTTGTTAAGAGTATTCCAAGCTGTATAAATAGTAAATATAGTATACAATGAATTCATAGCACTAATTTATTATGATTCATTTTCAAGAGCATGCATGAAAAGACAAAGGGCAGTTTTCAAAATCTAACTTCAAGTAATATCAGGTAAGGGAGGTAACATGTCCATATTGTATACTGTATAATACATAAGGGGGATATGATCATCATGTATAATACATAAGGGGGGATATAATCTCCATGTATAATACATAAGGGGGGATATGATCTCCATGTATAATACATAAGGGGGGATATGATCTCCATGTATAATACATAAGGGGGGATATAATCTCCATGTATAATACATAAGGGGGGATATGATCTCCATGTATAATACATAAGGGGGGATATGATCTCCATGTATAATACATAACGGGGGATATGATCTCCATGTATAATACATAAGGGGGGATATGATCACCATGTATAATACATAAGGGGGGGATATGATCTCCATGTATAATACATAAGGGGGGATATGATCTCCATGTATAATACATAAGGGGGGGATATGATCTCCATGTATAATACATAAGGGGGGATATGATCTCCATGTATAATACATAAGGGGGATATGATCTCCATGTATAATACATAAGGGGGGATATGATCTCCATGTATAATACATAAGGGGGAATATGATCACCATGTATAATACATAAGGGGGGATATGATCTCCATGTATAATACATAAGGGGGATATGATCTCCATGTATAATACATAAGGGGGATATGATCTCCATGTATAATACATAAGGGGGATATGGTCTCCATGTATAATACATAAGGGGGGATATGATCTCCATGTATAATACATAAGGGGGGATATGATCTCCATGTATAATACATAAGGGGGGATATGATCTCCATGTATAATACATAAGGGGGAATATGATCTCCATGTATAAATACATCAGTGGTTAATATAGTGAACTCGGTGTAGAGTTATTCACCCTGAGGTCATCACAGAGGACAAGGGGGCACTCTTCACGTCTGGAAAAAAAAATTTAATCTCCAAACACGGAAAGGTTTCTTCACAGTGAGAGCTGTGAAAATGTGGAATAGACGCCCTCATGAGTTGGTTCTGGCCAGCTCAGTGGATTGATTTAAAAAAGTCCTGGATTCTTTCTGGATACACAGAATATAACTGGATACTAACATTTATAGGTAAAGTTGATCCAGGGAATATTCTGATTGTCTTTCAAGGGATCAGGAAGGAATTTTTTCCCTTGCACAAGAAAATTGGACCATGCTTTGCTGTTTTGGTTTTTTTTTCTTGCCTTCTTCTGAATCAACTGTGGGTGTGGGATTATAACTTTTTTTCTTATGGTTGAACTGGATGGACTTTTGTCTTTTATTCAGCCAGACAAGCTATGTAATATGTAACTATGTTACAATTAACAAGAGATCTGCTCTTCCATGGATTAGGCTGAGCAAGTCCTGTAAATGAGTGCAGTAGGTGAATATTCACAATTGGCCTGGTTTATTAGCAAACTAGTAGAGAGGTCCAAAGAACCACTCAGGAGTTCACTATTAGGCAGAACAGTAAAGGGTCCCAGTAATAGGAAGTATAATACTTTATTAGTGCAGATGAACTACAGAAAACAGAATCTGGTGCAGCTGTGCATGGCAGCCAATCAGCTTCTAACCTCAGCTTGTTCAATTAAGCTTTGACAATAAACCCCAGAATCTGATTGATTTCTATGCAGAGCTGCACCAGAGTTTGCACTCTTCCATTTTAGTAAATAACCCCCTTTGCTTTATTATTTTATCCTTGGCTTCCAAAATCAATGTCTTCTAATACACCAGTAGAAGCCGTGTATCTGGATCTGTGCAATTTCAGTAAATTCTTGGAAACTCTGCCCGAACCCCAATCTTCATTCACATGCGCGGATTCTTGTGGTTCAAAGCCTGGTCAGCTAAACCTGCCTGTAAAAGACGCCTCACTCATATGCTCTTTGAAGGAGGACATCTCTTTGGTGATGACACAGGAAGGAAGGTTTTTCTTCCATAGCAGATAGTTCAGAAATCCACTTCCTCAAGAGCCTCTAATTCATTAAAGCTTTATTAAACTGCAAACCAAAAATGTAAAATATTGCAGCTTACCAATCATAAGATGTGGTGTTTTTTTTTGTTTTCTTTTTTTTAGGCTTTTTTCCTTCTGTTATTATCTGGTGATCTGGCTAGTAACACATCTCCTGTATTAGAGCGCCTCCACTCTGGATGAAGGAGCACAGGGAGCACAGCAGACAACAGCATTGGCAGTCTAGGGGAGGGGAATGTAAGAAGTACTAGCAAATTTAAATACACTAACAAACTGAAGCCTAACTCCAGCTAATACTTTGTAATCTGTTACAGCAGTTTTACTCCTTTACAAAGGACTTGTAAGGAAGGTCCAGGGTGTTCCAATATGAACAGACCAGCGCATGCGTATACACATGTTTCTGAGCATAAAGTTACTGCCAGACACTAAGCGTATTAGTGTGCGCATTAAACAACATGCATGTAGGAGCACAAGCACACTGGCCACTGGTATTGGTGCCATTATATGTGTATTTTGCCTGAAGTTAATCCAATATTAACCCCTTGACGCCGACATCACACAAATATGTGGCCTCACGGAACTGGGCTTTTTCCCGTGGGGCCGCATATTTGCGTACCTGTCTTTGTGCTGGGCACGCGCCACACTGCGCACTCCCAGCACAATGACTGCGGTGTCACTGAGAGCCCCAGGTCCTGTTCTAACGATTGGGACCCAAGACTCCCGATTCCGGGTCACATGATCACTGTGATAGCCTCTGATTGGCTATCACAGTGATCAGTCACTGTGCAGCCCTGTCCCCTTGTTTTTTTCTCTCTACATTGTATCTCTCTAACTCCTGGCATAGAGAGAAAAAAAAATGTTTGTAAAAAAAATATATATAGGTAAATAAATATTAAAAAAATAAAATTAAAAATAAAGAAAAAATACCTAGCTCAAGGTTTGATCTAGTTCAGTGCCAGGGTTATTGTTTGGGTCAAGGTCATGGTAAAAGGTCAGGGTCAAAGATCAGGATTTAAAAAAAAATTGGTATCAGTGTCAGTTAGTTTCAATGTCAGTGTCAGTGTGTTTTAGGTAAAAAAAGGACAAAAACAAAATGCGCACTATTGTTTCTGGGCTGTACTACGGGTACAAACAACAAATAACATACACATATATGGTATCGCTGCAATCGTCAAGAGCTGGAGAATTTATTTTGGGTTGTTCTTTGGTGGTAAGTTATGGTACTAACAAGAAACACAGAGCTAAATAATTTTTTTATTCTTTGGGCCAGTTTTTCTTTAATAATAAAAAAAATCAGGGGATATCCATTACCATTTACCACCAAATGAAAGCCCAATTTGTCCTGCAAAAAAACGCGGTATAATCTGCCTGGATGTACAAAGTAGTTGTGATGATATGTACGGTTTTACTAACACATGTCAACGTTGCAAAATTGTGCTTAGGCATTAAGATTTGTTTTACCCTTCTACAAATAACTATATCTTTTATGAGGGACAGGGTGCCCTTTCACATATAGGTATGATTGTCTTTCACAATAAGAACCCTACATTGCCCGGCTACGGACACAGAAGAACTGCACGCCTTCAAATGATATTTTGTACTGCGCCTCGTGGTCCCATTATTTGAATAATCCCTACGCATTAGAGCAGCATCCACTATAATTCTCTAGACTACCTATTATAATCAGTACTCTTTTTTTTGGTTTAGTTTACTCAACTGCTATAATGTGATCTTTTGTATCAGGGTAATTCACACTTCAAATAAACAACTTATGACCCGTCTGCGCTACGGGAGATTAAGACAGATGTTTATGCGCGGACTGTGCTCCGTATCCGTATATGACTTGTTATGCCTTTCTTATTTCAAAATAAAAATAAAACTTTTTTTTGGAAAAAAAGATTTGTTTTACCCTTAGGTGTGAAGGGGTTAAACATGTGCTTAATGACATTGGTACTAAACCTCTCAACCGACCCCAGGAGTCCAATGTTGAGGAATGACCTAAGCTGCCATTCTGGCCAGGCCCTCTGGCACACTTCACCTCGCCCACCGGGGCTTGGTCACAGCAGTAGTGATCAACCACTATGACCAAGACCCAGTGGGCGAGGTGAAGTGTGTCAGAGGGCACGGCCAGAACAGCGGCTGAAGCCAGTCCCCAGCATTGGACCCCTGGGGTCGATTGAGCAGCGTCCATTCCTTCATTTGTATTGGTGGACACTGGAATCTCTAAGACTCATGCTCCCCTCTTCTCACAGGCGTGATCCTTTTCCTTCCATCCATAGCTTGGAGCAGTGCCATAAGGTATACTTTTTACTGGTACCAAACCTATTTGCACATCTCTACTCCATTTAACAAATCATCTTATGGATGAATGCATCTTCCCCAATGGAAGCTCAGTGGGAATGATTAATCAATAAGATTATCCCATATAAAAACGTGATGTATGAGAAAATAAACTTTTTACTAAAATTGCACAAAATTTGGGACCACCGGTGTACTGTCATGCTAAATTCAGGATGACCTACCGTGGTCCGAACACTGCAACTACTACAACCGTTTTATGGTTACTGCAAAGGACTCACAAGACGGTCATTGTTTCTACATCTTTATTTTTATTTGCATATCTGTATTCAGAATCGTTCCACATAATCAATAATATTGTTTATTTTCATTTACATTTTCTTTTACACTTTTGTACTAACGTTGAGTTTAACAAGGTTTAAAAGAAAATCATTGTACAAACATGGATGAGTAAGAACCTTAAGTGAGACCTATATGAATGTTTTTTTTTTCTTTCTTACAGAAACGGTCAAAGCTGTGTTTCCTGACCCCATTGGATTAGAAAGTTTTCTCTTTTATGCCTCTCATTGACAGTTCTTTTACTGATGAATCCTCATGAACATACAGTACCTTTCAATGTTTGGAAACTGCAATTACTATGTTTGTGGGAGGGATAATGAGAGGCAAGGGAGGGGATAATCATACACGCCATGATGAATTTTAGATGTGGATAAACTTTCACATCTAAAAATTGGCACAGAATATTTTGGCAAAGAACTTAAAAGTGTTACTAAATCCTGGACCCTGCATTCACTCTATCTGGTCTCCCACAGTACACACAGCATGGAAATGCAGTTATTTTAGTAAATATAAACTGCTGAATACTTTTTCTCATCAGCAGTTAGCGCAATCTTGTGACTTCTATCAGTGTCCAGCAGAGCACTTAGTTAAATCTTGTAGGAGAAGCTTTCATTCTCCTCTCACTGTCCTATGAGGCTTCATGACCCCTGACCCTCTGTCTGGACAGTGCTGATTGGCTCTGTGCTGATCACAGACACCTTCCAAAGAAAAAAAAAAACCTCTCTAGCAATACACACCAAACTGAGCATGTGCAGAGTACATCCTTGGGTTCTGTATTGTCAGCAAATGGATTGTGGACAGTAGAAGAGGGGGAGGATCAGTGATGTCAGGTTCAAACATCCTTTTTACACAATGCAGAGGATTTGCCCATTCATTTCCACAGTGAGTATAACAAGCATGCTTTACTGAATTTACAGACTGATATTACTGTTGTGGGTTTAGTAACACTTTAAAGGATAGGGTCTGAAAGTCTACAGTGAAATACAAATCAATATAAAAAATTGTTTAAATTCACGCCATTTGTACAGGGTCAACATTTTGCAAAGGAATGCTTACAGTCACCTTTAGATTGTACGCTCCTTCAGGGTTATGGACTGATGTGAATGTACAATATTTATATATACACAGTTGAGTTCAAAATAATAGCAGTGTGTTGAAAAAAGTGAATAAAGCTGAAAATCCTTCTAATAGCTTTTATTTCCATCCACACAAATGCATTGGGAACACGACACATTCTATTCCAAATCAAAACATGAAGAAAAATAAATCAAATTTGTGTTGTTCCTCTAAAGAAAATTGAAGAAAAGTGAATATTAGACTGTTCAAAAAAATAGCAGTGTTTGTATTCTTCTTTACAAACTCAAACATTCACTATATAAACTGAAAAATGTTTGAAGATTTTGCTTTCCTTTGAATCACTTAATGAATATTTCGTTGTATAAGCACTGTTTCTGAGGTGCGAGTGAAGTGATCGCCCAGCTGGAGAGCGCTGCCAAAGTTTTAATGGCTCGTTATTTGTGAGCCGTGTAAGGTGGACATTCTCAGGAGAAGTACCACCAGGAGGCTGGACGTCGTTGGACCCACCGGTGAACCAGATGTGACCCCCGAGTGTTTGCTGAGGCCCCCGAGTGTCTATCGTGGATGACCGGTCATTGTTCTCATTGCTGCCCAGGCCTTTTCCAATTGCTGATGGTATACCTGATGACATGCATACAACGCTCAGTTTGTATGTTCCTGTGGTAAGCGCATTATTGTACTAGATTCTTCAGGATTTTAGATCAAGTGAACATCTGAAGCTCCTGCTATTTGTGTACATCTCACATGTGTTCAATCCACTGGAACGTTTTTACTGTATTTATTCATCACATACCAGACTTTTTATATTCAAGGTGTTGATATTATGTTCCAGCGATTATGCTGAGATTTCGTGTTTAACATTACATCATCTATTTATGGCGCTGCATATTCCAATTATTTGTATTTTGATCTGAGGTGCTGAGGATTGCCTTATTTGCTAGCTGACGATATTTTGTGCTTTGCGCTCACTTGCCTTATCTTTATTTAAAAAAATAGCAGTGTTTGTATTCTTCTTTACAAACTCAAACATTCACTATATAAACTGAAAAATGTTTGAAGATTTTGCTTTCCTTTGAATCACTTAATATTTGGTTGTATAAGCACTGTTTCTGAGAACTGCTGTACATCTGCGTTGCATGGAGTCACCCAACTTCTGGCACCTGTGAACAGGTATTCCAGCCCAGGATGATTGGACTACATTCCACAGTTCTTCTCTATTTCTTGGTTTTGCCTCAGAAACTGCATTTTTGATGTCACCCCACAAGTTTTCTATTGGATTCAGATCCGGGGATTGGGCTGGCCACTCCATAACATCAATCTTGTTGGTCTGGAACCAAGATGTTGCACGTTTACTGGTGTGTTTGGGGTCGTTGTCTTGTTGGAACACCCATTTCAAGGGCATTTCCTCTTCAGAATAAGGCAGCATGACCTCTTTAAGTATTCTGATGTATTCAAACTGATCCATGATCCCTGGTATGCGATAAATAGGCCCAACACCGTAGTATGAGAAACATCCCCATATCATGATGCTTGCACCACCATGCTTCACTGTCTTCACAGTGTACTGTGGCTTGAATTCAGTGTTTGGAGGTCGTCTAACAAACTGTCTCCGGCCACTAGACCCAAAAAGAACAATCTTACTTTCATCAGTCCACAAAATGTTGCGCCATTTCTCTTTAGGCCAGTCAATGTGCTCTTTGGCAAATTGTAACCTCTTCAGCACATGTCTTTTTTCCAACAGTGGGACTTTGCGGGGGGCTTCTTGCAGATAGCTTGGCTTCACATAGGCGTCTTCTAATTGTAACAGTACTCACAGGGAACTTTACACCTTCTTTCATCTTCCTGGAGCTGATTGTTGGCATTTTGACTATTCTTCTATCCATTCGAATGGTAGTTTTTCGCTTTCTTCCACGTCTTTCAGGTTTTGGTTGCCATTTTAAAGCATTTGCGATCATTTTAGCTGAGCAGCCTATCATTTTCTGCACTTCTTTATATGTTTTCCCCTCTCCAATCAACTTTTTAATCAAGGTACGCTGTTCTTCTGAACAATGTCTGGAACGACCCATTTTCCTCAGAATTTCAGAGAGAAATGCACTGTAACAAGCATGTACAACATTTGCTGCCTTCCTTCCTTAAATAAGGGCAATAATTGCCACCTGTTTTTCAAAGAATGAATGACCTCACTAATAGAACTCCACACTGCTATTATTTTGAACATGCCCCTTTCAATGAGTGATTCAATTACACAGAATCAGCAGCATGCATGTCATGACTGTTGGGTCTGTTGGATTTCTATTACTCTACTACACCTGCTAGTAAATTATTTGCCATGTAGAAATATTATTTCTACCAAAAAGAGTGATTGATCCGGTTAGTGATGTCTGACTGCTATTATTTTGAACACAACTGTATATATATGTAAAGCACTGTGTAAATTGACGTAGGTATATATGTACCTGAAATAAATAAATAAATACAATGGCAGCACACAGTGCTGTTCACACTGAAGCGTTGGCGTCGCATCGTGGCAAAACTGACACCTCGTCTTGAGTCAGCAGGAGTTGAAGCCTCCCATTCAAGTCTATGGTGCCGCTCCGCAAACGCCTGGCAGGTGTTTGTGGTGCAGTTGCGGAGCGTTATTACAACTTAACTTCATTCTAAGCGTTTGTGGTGCGGTTCTAACGCTTGGCAAACGCCTATCAACAGCCTCAAAACCACGCATAGGGTGTTTGGAAAGCATTTGAGGAGCGTTAAAAACGCTTCCCAAATGCCTGTCAAACGCTATAGGGACGTTTGGCAAGAGTTAGAAATAAAGTCAAGTGTGAACGAGCCCTAAGGCAGGTAGCTAAGCATGCGGGACTCAGAGAATGACACTGTGCAGTCATCTCAATAGGCAGCTGATCCAAATATTTCATCAAATCCAGTGATGAATCGGCAGCCATCTCCAAATTATGGCATTGCTTGGGTCAATTTCAGCAAGTTCTCACATAGGCCCATGAGCAAGAAAAAAATGGAGCACATTATAAGAAGTAGGAATGGATAAGTCAAATATGTTATCAAACAAAAGCTTTATATGCAACAGCTATACAATCTTAGAAAGGCACCAAACAACATTTTAGATTATTTTGCACTGCTGGCAGGAAGTGTTCAAGAAGTGCTCTGTATGAGATCCATACTGCTTCCCAATGGCAGTTAAATTTGGAAAATCTTAAACCTGACAACACTTTAATACACTTAATAGTTAAGACCTATATACTGTACATAATGCGCTAATCGTAATGCACATGCGTCACTGCAGCCTATTTAAGGTATGACAGGGATCATTATGTACAGGAGAGGAGTTTGGAAGGTATGACAGGGATCACTACATTTAGGAGAGGAGTTTGGAAGGTATGACAGGGATCACTATGTGCAGGAAAGGAGTTTGGAAGCTATGGAAAGGATCACTATGTGCAGGAGAGTAGTTTGGACGCTATGACAGTCCGCTACATTTAGGAGAGGAGTTTGGAAGGTATGACAGGGATCACAATGTACAGGAGAGGAGTTTGGAAGGTATGAAAAGGATCACTATATGCAGGAGTGGAGTTTGGAAGGTATGACAGGGATCACTATGTGCAGGAGTAGAGTTTGAATGACAGGGGGCAGTATGTACAGGAGAGGAGTTTGGAAGGTATGGAAAGGATCACTATGTGCAGGAGAGGAGTTTGGAAGGTATGACAGGGGGCAGTATGTGCAGGAGAGGAGTTTGGAAGGTATGACAGGGATCACTATGTACAGGAGAGGAGTTGGGAAGGTATGACAGGGATCGCTACATTTAGGAGAGGAGTTTGGAAGGTATGGCAGGGATCACTATGTGCGGGAGTGGAGTTTGAATGACAGGGGGCAGTATGTGCAGGAAAGGAGTTTGGACAGTATGGCAAGGATCACAATGTACAGGAGAGGAGTTTGGAAGCTATGACAAGGATCACTATGTGCAGGAGAGGAGTTTGGAAGGTATGACAGGGATCACTATGTGCAGGAGAGGAGTTTGGAAGGTATGAAAGGGATCACTATGTGCAGGAGAGGAGTTTGGAAGCTATGGAAAGGATCACTATCTGCAGGAGAGGAGTTTGGAAAGTATGACAGGGATCACTATGTGCAAGAGAGGAGTTTGGAAGGTATGACAGGGATCGCTATGTGCAGGAGTGGAGTTTGATTGACAGGCAGTAGCATGTGCAGGAGAGAAATGCGGAGGGCATGACAGCTGGCAGTATGTGTGAGATAAAAGTGCCAAGGCTCAAATTTCAGACTGCTGGTTCACTCTAGAGACACCTGCCTCGTATTCACCAGAGCAGCTCACAAGAATTAATGAGCAAATGTACCTGGGTTTGATTCGTGGGCTGTTAGTTTAACTCATAAATTCCAGAAATTACAATTTTTAATTTGAACCCCAATGTAAGTCAATGTGGGGTGGGGAAATTCTTGAAAATAAATGCTAGTAAATCAAGGCTAATAGGCAAGGGAATGCCAAACAAAAGACGTAGAGATCTTGGAACATTCTCCATTGAGACATAAAGCAATGCAAAAATACATTTTGACAACGCATTAGATGCTTCACATTGTACAACATGTATCATAAACAGTTTCAAAAACAGAAACCTAACAGCTATAGTAACAGTAGCATGTACAGAGGTCTATATCAAGCAAATTATATGACTGCAGCCACTGGAAGTAGGACTACTGGCTCCAAACCTCAGTGAGAAGACAGTTGCACACCGATGATGTCACCTTTATTCAAAGCTGAACATGGACACAGCAGACAAAACAGTCTTGCCCATGGACTGCTCTTCTCTGACAGGTTTCACCCCTCCGGAGTGACAGATAGGCATTGCAGGGGGGATACAGACTTACATAATAAAACTTGAATTACAAAAATTGAAAGGAAAAGTGAACATATCTCATGCTCCGCTCCTCATAAAACATACTAATTACCTTCTTGCCATAAAACATACTATTTATCCCAGTGGTGATGTCCCCTCCTTTTTTTCCTCTCCTCTACCTCTTGTTTCCTTATTCCCCCTTTTCTCTTTCTTGTCCATTTCCTTTTTTGCATAATCCTAAAAAATTTTTTTTTTGGTGCGCACAAATTTAGACTGGTGTGGACACACATGGCTTCTGTATACTTTTATTTTTTTTGCTGCAGGATACTTTTTACACTCTGAGTTTTACCTTATGACCAGTACTGGATCCTTAGAGGCCTTAACCGACTTGATATGCCAGGTTATATAGTCTTAGGTTGGCCATACATTACACAACTTTCTTGTACAATTTTCCTTTAGATTCTCCAAAACAATATAATATGAGGTCAGATCTAAAAACGTTCAATTTGTATGCAATCACGCAGGGCCTTGCACTATATAGTTGTAGGTAAATTTAAAGAAAATTAAACACAAAAGTTGTATAATGTATGGGAAGCTTTACTTTTTTGTTTGTCAGATGCTATTGTTTACTGCCTTATACCAAACTAGAATACTCAGTTGACAACTGTATGAAGTCAATGTTTTATAGTTATCTGGTGCAAGACGTTAAAATAAACAATTATGTAGCACTTGCCCCTTAGGAGTCGCTAGAGATTTGGGTCCCTCTATAGTTTTGCACCGCAAGGGAACACGCATTTTCTTCAAACTTGCCTTCCAACTTGCATACAGGAGATCGGAAACAGTCCTTGTACTTTTTTGGGGGGGATTTTATTAGGGATTTGAACTTGGATGGGGTAAGAGGGTGTATGGGATGCCCAATGGAACTGAAAAACCGAGGTCAAACTCCTTAGCAACTATGTACAAGTCTTTACACAGCAGAAACTCTTCTTGGAGAGCTTTCCAGCCTCTCCTGGTGTACCACCCCAGACCCCAGATCATCCTCTTCTTATCCAGTTGACTGAGGGAATCCCTGGGGAATCTAGTGCCTGCCACTTTAAAATGAAACAGTCCCAGGTAAAGAGCTAGTCAGATTTCCCACCAGAGTACTCCTTTCCCCTTAACTGGCCCAGGGGGTGTAGGACTACTTACTCAGTCTTAGTGCTATGAGCAGATTTAGGTAGGTAGCTGCCTTCAGATTTTCTGATGGGCTGGCTCCTTTCCTGGCTCTACAGGTGGTCCTCGCTCTGAGGGATGGGAAGGCTGAGCTGTCCTCCTTTCCTGCACCCTGCCTGTAGGTAGTTCCTTTCCCACTGGGCCCCCTCCCAGGCTCCTGCATCTCAACTTCCTCACATCTTCCACCCGAACTCTCCTGCTACTAAGCAGATTCAAACACTTTTAAGGGCTGTCCTAGCCCCATATCAAGCCTCCTGCTTGGGGATTGGACAGGATCCCCTAAGAGTGCAGACCAGCCCCTCCTCATCCCCCCTCCAAGGTTCTAGAGCAGGAAAAGGTATCAAGGAACTTATCTGCAAAACCTCTCAGGCTTGACCAAAATTTCACCCAGTTGACTATTGCCCAGCCTGCTACTCAGCCTTTCTGACTGAAAAATAATTGCTAGCTCCCCCTAGCTATCTAGAGGGGCTACAATTTAAAAAAACTGCTATTTATTAGAAGTTTAAAATTCAACTGCAGTGGAACTTTAGTCAGAAAATTAAGCTCTGATAAAGCACCTCAAGCTGGGTCTTTTTGAGGATATAGCTATGTCATGTGTGAAAAGCCTGTGCGATACTAATGTCCAGGGGGGAACTTTGGGATATATAGGATGAAAAGTAGCGGCATGTGCAGCAAAGTAAGTTTGTGTCTTGTTTTCACAGTCTCAAAAAATGCTAAGTAATGGGACACGTTAACATTTCTCTATCCCTTCTGGTCGATCAAAGGAGATTTCCAATCAAGAAGGTATACTTCCAAATAAACCCACAAAGGGGGCATACAGGTCAGCTGCTTTGCACCATTTGAGCCAGATGGGCCGCCTGATACTATCTAGAAAAAAAGTGGAAGGCCCAGCCCTATTCATTATTTAGGTCTACTGTATATAGGACTGATTTGACAACCCATAAGAAGGAACCTTTTCAACTAATTATCAAGATCCTCCTTTGCAGCCCTCAAAGATGGTAGATCGGGATGGGGAATGGCAGAACACTCGCATAGTACAAATGCTTAGGCAGCAATGTCATCTTATTAACCATAATCCTCCCTAACCAGGATAGATTATGTTTTTCTCAGAAGGTTAATAAGGAATTCAGGTAAAAGAACAGTTTTGTGTGACTGGCCTGATATAGGGTTTTGTATGATGCTGTTAGATGAATACTAAAAAGAGTGGTGAGAAAGGGGCCCAGAAAAAAGGCCTAGGATTGCTGAGGAGAATACATTCAGGGCTTTCAATTTAACCCTGCCAAATTCTAGGTGGGAGTTTTTGTGCATGAGCTTTAGGAGAGGCTTCCTTCATGGACGACACCCATGCATGCCATTCCTCTGCAGTGTACACCGTATTGTGTCACTGAAACAATCACCCCAGTTTGGCTTTCTACTTAGCTAACTGCAGTGAACTTGCATGGCAATTTTCTTAAACCCTTCTCATCAGAAGATGCTCCTGTCGAGGTGTTAACTTCAGTGGACAGCCTGGGCATCTCTGTGAGATGGTTGCATTTCCATCTTTGGTAAATTTTTGTATCATTTTTGCTACGATATTTTGAGTGATAAGTAAAGCTTTTCTGATCTTCTTGTAGCCTTCACCTTTCTTATGTAAAGAAATTATTTTCTTTCTCATGCCTTGTGACATTTCTCTTCCATGTGGTGCCATTACTGACTGCATGAAATGAGCAGGGTTATCTTTGTTAAGTAACGCCCTTTCATAATCAATATTCTTGTTGATTAGGATTTTGATGTCTAAAATGTAGCTTTTCTCCTAAGACTTTCATTGAGGTGTATTCATTTTTGCAACATGGTCTTGAATTAATTTGATATGAAAAATACTTTTTTGTGTGTTCAAACTAACAAATCTTGTTTGCAATCAATGGCCTGCATTTGTGGGAGTATTTTGTAGTATTGTGTCCCATAGAAAATGTTGATTCTGAAGGGAAAGTAAAACTTTTCTGACAAATCTGTTGGGGTGTACTCATTTATGCTGAGCACTGTATACCTGGCATAAGTGCACAATTCCACCAGGACTCCTATTAGGCCCTTTGCTGATAATACCTGTTTGTACATTGGATGTATGTATTGATATAAATTTTTTCTTCTATAAAAAATGTATTATTTCTATTATGGTGTGCATCTATATACTTATGGTGAATGTTATATGCTGGTTTAAGTAGTTATTCTGCTTCCAATTACTTTGTTTAGATAACTGGTTTATTTCTCAGGAAGGGCATACCTTCTGTTCACAGAGGCCCTGTCCTGCGTGGAAGTACTGCCAACTTTATTATCAAACCCATTCTTCCACTTAGCAAAGGTTCTGGTTCTCTTGTTCACTTACAGGTTTAGTGCAATCTCCTGTTTGGGGAGGGCCATTTCTCATAACCCCCCAAAAGAGGGCTTCACAGAACAATGTTTCTCTAGGTGTTCCAGGCAATGTTCCAGCCAAACATGTTGGCAAAGTTCCAGGTGACATCCATGGAAGTACATGAGATGTTATGCCGTAGCATGAACAGAGGAGTGCTGTGGAAGATTTGTAGCCAGTCATTTTCCACCTGAAGTCTGAGCAGGCTTTGCAATTTCTTGGAGTAAATCTCTTCTTCATTAAGTTTTTGGCTTGCTGTTGTACTCGGCAGCTAGGGATGGGGTGTGCTTGAACCCCTTGTTCTACTCTAGTAGTGAAGGGAGATGTTGTTTTTTTGTAGTTCCACAGTAGCTGAAGAGCTGATAGGAGACCAATAACACAGTTAAACACTTTACTAAGCCATAAATTGGGATATCCTCCTGCGCTTATATGGATGATGAAAACTAGATAGCTGCTACCACTCAACTTAAACCAATAAGTGTTAAATAAATATGAAAAATTAGTGAAGCGCTATGTATAAATAAAATAAAATAAAATACTTGACATAAATAATTATATCATACTGTCAGGGCTCCAGGTATGACCAGAGGTGTGTGGACTGACACAGGGAAACGCAGGCTTCAGGTATAGTGTAAATAAGACAATTTATTAAGACTAAACAACACAAACGCAGTGCAAGGAAAACATAACACAGTACAAACAACCCAACCTCCAACAGATAACCATATATACAATCAAACGTAGTCGGGCAGGCCGGGTCGGTAGCAAACGGGCAAACAGGGTACCAGGAGCGAGAGGAAGAGTGGTCAGGAATAGCCGAGGTCAGGACAGGCGGAGTTCGTTCAGAGTCAGGATCAAGCAGGATCAGGATCAGGCAGGAAGTAGGCAGGAAGCAGGTACAGGGGCTCATGGGAAACATACACCAAGGCACTGACTGCAGGTCTGGCCATTCCTTAAATACACCTCCTGCAATCAGCCTTTAGGTGATGGCTGATTGCAGGAGTGAGCTTCTGGTTGCTAAGAGCACCCGCTGGCCAGTGCTGGTACTTCAGCCCACAAGGCAGGTGAGTCCCACCACCATTGGCGAGTCCATTCCTGACACATACTGTGTGCAAATCACTGAAGTGCAAAAACCGTGCTGACACAATCAATAGTGCTCCGTGATAAACAATGCAAAAATCTTATATAACAAATATATGATTAACCCCTAGGTAAAAACCACTGAGGTTAATAAGTGATATTAATAATGATTCCTAGAAGAGGGAAAATAATATATAGTGCTACTTTTCCAAATGATATATTCCAAATAGGTCTATCAACATAGAAGACATTTTTAACAAAGCAGAAAATACCCCCAATAGTGATTTAGATACTTTATACAGAAAATTGGGGCATTTAATGGAAAAAAAGTTAGCCACATGGTGGGATATGACCACCTTTGAAAAATACCTAAAAGACAGATTAGTTCCAAGAAGGTTTAGGTGGGACATACCCATTTGTGATGGGCTAGTTGAAGCCGAGGCAACCGAGGAGTGGTTCAACTTTTTCCACAAGAAAGGGTTAGAATTAGTAAGATTTTTACTCAAAAGAAAACAGAGAAAGATGAGGAACCTGGAATCCCAAATAGGAGAAATTAAGAATAAAATAGAACCAATGAAAGACTCTCCAGATATGGGACCACTCGCTGAATAGAGATCTGGAGAAACTGGATCAAGAACTAAAACACAGAAAGACAAAAAAATATCAGAGGGACCTAAATGATTTTAAAAAAGATCACATTTTTAAATGGCAGAATTCCCCCACAGAATCAGAAATAGCATCAACAAATACCACCCCTACTAAGGAGGCAAAGTCAGATACACCAAGATTCCCTCCCATGCCATCTAAGGAGGCATTCAGGAATACCAAAGAACAGAGAGGTAATTGTTATCAAAATGGTTCGTTCTACCACACTCCCCATAATGGGTGGAAACCAAAAAATGGAGGTTCTTTCTATAGAAAGCTCAAAGGGAGAGGTGGTGGGAATGGCTGGAGACACAATCCCCAGTCGGTCAAATCTAATTATTACCATAGACCAGACAACTATGGTCCACCTAGACCCGATCATTATCAAAGACCAATATATAAGTATTATCAAGAAAGAAGTCCCAGACATTATCCACAAGAAAGATGGTATCAGTATAATGGAGAAGGAAGGAGGAAGGGCTGGGTGGAAATAACAAAAGAAAAAGAGAACAATAGGGGAAGGACTTTTTAATTTAAGCGGATGTGATTTGTCAAAGGAAGAAATGATGCCATTGGACAAAGGCCTGAAATATGCACCACCTAAGGCAGCCAATAAATTTGAGATTTATGTTGATGTTCAAAAGATTATCCGTAGATTGAATATTAAAAAATATTTTTTAGGGTTACCAGGGGCCAAAACTAATGTAGCTAATGGTTTTAGTAGTGACGTTGTACATAGTCATCTGAAGAACAAGTCACTTTTTAACCCACAGATCTCTAATAATAATCACATTGAGGTTTTTAAACGTATGAATAATCATGATTTGGAAAATCTAAAAATCCCCAAGGTATTATCCAATATTGATATACAAACAGGTATCAAAAAACTATCCAAAAGAGACAATGTCTTCATTAGACCTGCAGACAAGGGTGGAGGTATTGTGGTTTTATCTAAAGAATATTATCTACAAGAACTAGAGAAACAATTAGCAGATACCACTACCTATAAAGTTATTCCTAAAGATCTGACGATCTCATATAAGGAACAATTGGTTAAGCTTGTTCAGAAAGGAGTAGACAAAAGATTCTTAATAAAAAAGAGGCAAAGTATCTGGTACCTGAAACTTGCCAGATACCTGTGATTTACACAGTACCAAAAATACACAAAAATTTGAAAGAGCCTCCGGGAAGACCAATTGTGAATGGGATCCAGTCTGTCCTAGCGAGAATAGGACAATATATTGATTTTTATTTGCAGCCAATAGTTAAAAAAACAAAAGCTTATTTACGTGATACAAAGCATTTAATACAACTATTGGACAATATTGAGGGTAATCCGGAGATGATTCTAGCTAGTGCAGATGTGACTTCCCTCTATACAATTATAGATCACGAAGGAGCCATGAAAGCAGCTACTTGGGGCCTTAGAGAATATAGTGGGTTAACTTGGTCTCAAAGGAAGTTTATACTAAAGTGTTTGGATTTTTGTCTCTTACACAATTACTTCTGGCATGACAAAACATTTTTTCAGCAAATTAGAGGTGTTGCAATGGGGGCTAGATTCGCCCCCAGTGTTGCTAATAAAATATACATGGCCTATTTGGAAAAGGACACGATTTATCAACACCCCCCAGATGAACTTTTATTATACAATAGATACATCGATGATGTAATTATTTTATGGAAGGGAAGTAGTGATTCCTTACTTAGTTTTTTTAAACCAATTAAACAATAACTCACAAAATATTTATTTCTCATGGACATATGATAAGGAGCAAATCAATTTCCTAGACTTAAATATTGAAAATGAACATGGTAAAATTATTACTAAGACCTATTTTAAGGAAGTTGACCGCAATGGGTTTATACCGCTTGACAGCTGTCACTTCCCCCTTGGTTGTTTAATATACCAAAGGGTCAATTAGTCAGATTGAGAAGGAACTGCTCCAGCCAGGAGGAATATAGAAAACAAGCGAAAATTATTGGAGATAAGTTTATTAGGAAAGGTTATTCTAAACAAGAGATTGAGAAGAGAATAACTGAAGTTGATAATATAGAGAGGAAATCATTGGTGATAGACAAATGTAAAAATGATGCATTTGAAAGCCAAATGGCCATTGTTTTAGATTACAACATTCATTATAAAAAAGTCGAAAAAATATTTAAAAGGCACTGGCCCATTCTTAAGTCCGATCCTGTTCTGAACAAATTACTAACAGATCATCCGAAATTTATATATAGGAAAGCCCCATCTTTGAGGATGAGGTTGGTGAAGAACGTACTTGATTCACCCAATAGGATAAATAAAATTACCATTCTTGATCAGAAAGGTTTTTTCCCGTGCAAATATTGTTATGCATATAGAGAAACGAAAGGAAAAAACTTAAAATGCAAGACGTTTAGGGCTAATTATGACAGAACAGAATTCACAATTAGAGACTTTATCTCTTGCCGGACGGAAGGAGTTGTATATGGATTAGAATGTGGGTGTAGACTCAATACATAGGGAGGACCAAGAGACCCCTTTAGAAACGCATAAGGGAACACATACAAAATATAAAGAAAGGGTTCCCGAAACATAGTGTTTCTAGACATTTTTTAAAACAACATAACAAGGACCCCTCTGGCTTGAAAGTTTGGAGCATAGAAAAATACGTTAAACACTGGAGAGGCAGTAACAAAATAAGATCCTTAAGCCAAGCAGAATCTAGGTGAATCTATATTATGCATACGCAAATACCTAAATGGCCTCAATGTGGAGTTCGATCTTAATTGTTTTATTAGTGATTTTTAATATATTACGTTTGTTGCCATCTATTTTATATATATTTTTTAGTTTATACAGCTATGTGGGTATTGTATTGGTTATATTATATGTTATTATTCCTTATTTTATTATGGTTCCCTGGTCTGTTTTTAATTTTAATTTTTATCTTTATTTTTTTTCTTCTTCTATCTGATTTATTTACTTTTATTTCTATTTTTATATTTATATGTATATTTATTTAATTACAGTCGTACCCAAGTTATAGGTGTATAGGCATGGGATACACACATATATATATATATATATATATATATATATATATATATATATATATATACATAATTTTATATTTTTTAAAATATATGTCCCCATTTTACCATTTTAATACTATTTTAGTCCATTTTTTACAAGAATGCCATTTAGTTATTATGCGGATTATTGGTCCCATCTTAATCTTCTCTTTTTTTCTGATTTTTAATATTTATTTTTCTTATTTATAACTAAATATATATATTTTTAGTTTTTTTCAATGTTTAATAAAGATTTTTTTTATATTTTTGGTATTCCTTCGTGCATGCACCGCAGTCCGGTATGTATATATCCTATGGACACGGTTCAATATTGATTCCTGGTATTTACATATCCAGGGTATACACTCACTGTAGTCATGAGGTCCCCGGTTTGTTTATTACTTTTTTCTAGTAATAGGTAATTGCCAGTATTAAGTTATCTTTTGTGCTCCGGATTTTGTTAATGACATTTTGCATTATGTATGATTTTTCATGTGAGGAATGACGAGCTTCGGTAAAATGGCCGCCGTAAGTCCGACCCCTCATTAGGAGCGTCATCTGGCTACCTATATAAATGTATCATGGTTACCGGTGGGCGTTAACCCTGATGAAGTCACAAGGCACGTGACGCAACGCGTCGGTACGCCATTTCCGGTTACGAGGTGACGTACTTCCGGGCGCAGCGGCCATATTGATCTACCCAGTTATCATGCAGTACACCCATAGGATGTGGTGACAGGCTTTTTTTATACTGGGAATACATGTGAGTGCAATATCTGTTATATCTTTTTCCTAATAATTGCTTACTGCACTATGGAAGGATCTTTGCTTTGTGTCTCACTTACATGGCCTTGAGTGGAGGTGGAGTGGATAAGGTGCGCTTGAGAGGAGTCTAAGTCTCATCTTACTGTCCCTTTGATGAGGAAATATATCTAAGAGGATTTGGTATTGGGGTGACTATTAGCTATTGGGGTGACTATTAACGGCAGCAATGCCTGCTCACCTCCATACACTGACCCTGTGCGGGTCAGTGTATGGAGGTGAGCAGGCATTGCTGCCGTTTGAGGATTTTTTTACACCAGAGTGAAGATCACCTTGGCACTGTATCACTTGCATGGACTAATTTTTTTAAATATCACAGATTTTTATTCATGTATGGACTTTTTACATTATTTATTGTGTGTTTTTTAGTATCAATATATATACACTTCATTTGGAAAAGTAGCACTATATATTATTTTCCCTCTTCTAGGGATCACTATTAATATCACTTATTAACCTCAGTGGTTTTTACCTAGGGGTTAATCATATATTTGTTATATAAGATTTTTGCATTGTTTATCACGGAGCACTATTGATTGTGTCAGCACGGTTTTTGCACTTCACTGATTTGCACACAGTATGATATAATTATTTATGGCAAGTATTTTATTTTATATTATTTATACATAGCGCATCACTACTTTTTCATATTTATTTACTAAGCCATATGCTCAGTATTTCAGGACTTGGGGACCAAGTAACTGTACCAACCATCAGGCACCACTATAAACACTGTCCACCCACAAATGTGGGCAATGATACCCCTATATCATTAGAGCTACAACAAAGAAAGGGAGGGGAGATCACAGCTTGATTGAAGATCCAGACAGGTGTACAACACCACAGATGTTGGAACCTATAAAAGAAAAAACTTCAATCACATTGATTGCTTAAATTATATTCAAACTTCAGTTTCCAGTCATAATTTTTTTAAAGTGGTTGTATAATTTAGACATAAAATATAAACAAACCATATCCTTCTATAGTGTGTACTTGTTTCAATTAAGATTACTAAGTGTCATTTCTGTCTGCTGCTTCATTCCTCTGCTACGCAGAATCGTGAATCACTTCTAACAATTTTTCCTGACACTAAGAGAAAAATGGTGACAGGGGAGGGACCTTCAGCAGATTGACAGCCTCAGCTCTCTTCCTGTGTGGAGGGGGGTGTATCTCTTCCCTCCAATCAGCTCTCAGATCTCTCATCACTGAGCTCTGCAAAGTGTAGTTTCAGCTCAACACCCAGTTTTTTCTAACCTGTCAGACAAGCTGGATAAATCCTGCACTTTGGATGTATACTGTCGACAATAATACTTCAGATAAACAGGTATAACTTATATAGGAGGATTTTGTTTCATCTCCATGTATCACCTGAGTCCAGTCACTTCACTTGGTATATGTAAGGGTTTACAACCATTTTAACCACTTGTGGACCACCCACAGCCTTTTTGATTTATGGTCGGGACCTGTTGATTGGCTTAGTGAATCACATAGCTCTGTGTTTGCTAGCAACACAGGGCTCTATACACAGAGCAGCAATGTGGCTGTTTCATACACATCTCTTAGTAAAAGCAGCACACATTACATATTGTTAGGCACACAGTTAACCCTTTGATTGTCTCTAGATGTTAACCCAGCAATGGGCAAACTACGGCCCGCGGGCCGTATACGGCCCGGCGGACCTTTTAATCCGGCCCGCGGATGTGGCTGTCAGGATGTGTGTAGGCGGGACAGCGTGACGAACGTGAGGGGAGGGGAGCTAGGCTCCTCTCAAAGTCCGCCCTGAAGACCGGAACGGCGCGGGAACACGGCGAGAGGAACGCGTGGAGCAAAGGTAAGTGAATTGACACAGGGGGGACTTGGCTTACTACTTGGGGGGGAATAGTACTATGGGGGATGAATTAATATGGGGGATGAATTAATATGGGGGATGAAATACTATGGGGGATGAATTACTATGGGGGATGAATTACTATGGGGGATGAATTACTATATGGGGGATGAATTACTATGGGGGATGAATTAATATGGGGAATTAATTACTATATGGGGGATGAATTACTATGGGGGATGAATTACTATAGGGGGGATGAATTACTATGGGGGATGAATTACTATATGGGGGATGAATTACTATATGGGGGATGAATTACTATAGGGGGGATGAATTACTATGGGGGATGTATTACTATGGGGGATGAATTACTATATGGGGGATGAATTACTATGGGGGATGAATTACTATAGGGGGGATGAATTACTATGGGGGATGAATTACTATATGGGGGATGAATTACTATATGGGGGATGAATTACTATAGGGGATGAATTACTATAGGGGGGATGAATTACTATATGGGGGATGAATTACTATAGGGGGGATGAATTACTATGCTTACTATGGGGGATGAATTACTATACTTACTATGGATGACACATACACATCATTCATCTACTCTTGGTCCGGCCCCCGGGTCCAATATATGAACCCATTGCGGCCCTCAAGTCAAAAAGTTTGCCCACCCCTGTGTTAACCCCTTCTCATCTAGTGTCATTAGTACAGTGACAGTTTAAATTATTATTACTGACCGCTGTTTTAGGGTCACTGGTGATGTCAGTCTCACTATAAGTAGCTGATCACTGCCATTACTAGTAAAAAAAAGAAAGAAAGAAAAAATTCCATAAAATATACCATCGTTTGCAGACACTATAAATTTCACACAAATCAATCAATATACACTTAAATTTTATTTTTTCTATTTTTTTATTGGATATGTTTTATTACGAATAACAAATATTGTTTTATTTTCAACATTTTTGGTATTTCTTAGCTTATATGGAAAAAAATCAGTCGTAATCAAATCCCACCAAAGGAAAACTCTTAGTGTGAAAAAATATAAATTTCATTTCGGTACAGTGTTGCATGACCATGCAATTACCAGTTAAATTAGTGAAGTGCCAAATAGCAAAAAATGCCCGGCCTGCTCTCTGAAGCCTCTTCAGAGCTCTGTGCTGTGGTCATGACTCTCTTGCACATGCACGGGAGTGACATCATTGCAGCTCGGCCATTCAAACTCTTGGAGCCTGCAAACTTAGAAGGAAGACCATGAGAACATGGAAGCCCTCTCCGCCATGACAGTGCTCCAGTGGATGGCTTTGTTTTTTAGGTATTTCATAATTTGCTAGTATGTGATGCATACTATCAATTATGACATTGCCTTGCATTAAGATTTTTTTTTCATTATGACATTACTACCATTTTAACCCTTTGCCTATCAGGCACTTTTACCCCCTTCCTGCCCAGGTTAATTTTCAGCTTTCAGTGCTGTTGCTCTGTGAATGACAATTGTGCAGTCATGCAACATTGTATCCATATGAACTTTTTATAATTTTTTTCACACAAATAGAGATTTCTTTTGGAGGTAATTAATCGCGACTGGGGTTTTTTTTTCTTTGCACTATAAACAAAAAAATAGCAAAAAAAAGCAAAAAAGTTTTTTTTTATTTCTATTATAAAATGTTGCAAACAGGTAATTTTTCTCCTTCACTGATGTGCGTTGATGAGGCTGCACTGATAGGCACCACTGATAGGCAGCACTGATGGGCACTGATAGACTGCACTGATGAGCTGGCACTGGTGAGGTAGCACTGGTGGGCATTGATAAGGAGGCACTGATGATGCTGCACTTATATGCAGCAATGATGGGCACTGATAGGCGGCACTGTTGAGCACTAACAGGTGGCACTGATAGGCAGCACTGACTGGCAGAACTGCTAGGCAGCACTGATGGGTGGCACTGCTAGGCACTAATGTGTAGCACTGTTGAGTACTGATGGGTGGCACTGCTGGGCAGCACTGGTGACAGTGCAGATCTGCTCTGCGACATTTGTCAGTTATCGGCAGTACTTTCCTAACGCTGTGACACGCTGAAGTGATCTAGCAGGACTTCATTTTCTGACTAAAGTTCTACGTCAAAAATCGTGTCTGGAGTTTGGCTTCAGGCATTTGTTCATATTATGATCAGGAATGTTTTCTATTCCGAGCTGTATATGACAAAATGTCTGCTGGTAACGCCGCTGTAGTTCCTGTGCCAACCAATCCCCTCTCCCCGCACAGAGATGATGGCTGAGATGTGGAATTCCCCCACACTGAGCTCCTCCCCCACACTGAGCTCCTCCCCCTCTGCTTTGTCTGACATCTCAGCATTTACTTTCACTTTGTCCCATTCTATTCCTTCACTAGCCAACCTCTACACTCTGCCTCTGCCCAGCAACTGGTGATCACCCATGTATGAATTTCCCTATTGGATGGGAGGTAATTATCCTCCAATCAGCAGCGTCCTGTGAACAGAGTGTCCGCCCCCTCCTGCACAGAGTGTCAGTAGAAGTGGGTGAGGTGAGAGAAGTGAGAGAAGAGAAGATGGAGCTCTGTGTCATCGCACTCATCTCTATGGCTGTCATAGGAGTCTATTCCGGTGAGTACAGTGTCAGTATATGGGGGGGAGGGGCCGTGTCATCCCGTGTATGAGGTAACATATCGATCTATCCATCTATTGATCTGTCTATCGATCAATCTATCTGTTCATCTATCGATCGATCTATATGTCTGTCTATTGATCGATCTGTCCATCAATCTATCGTTCGATCTATCGATCGATTGATCTGTCTATCGATCTGTCTGTCTATCGATCTGTCTATCGATCTGTCTATTGTTCAGTCTATCTATCCATCTATAGATCGATTGATCTGTCTATCAATTGATCTATCGATTGATCTATATGTCTGTCAGTTGATCTATCTGTCTATTGATCAATCTGTCTATCAGTCAGTCAATCTATCTATCCATCAATCGATCTGTCTATCGATCGATTTATCTGTCTATCATCTATCGTTCCATCTCTCTATCCATCTATCAATCGATCTATCTGTCTGTCTATCAATCGATCTATCTGTCTATCTATCAATTGATCTGTCTATCTATTGATCGATCTATATGTCTGTCAATTGATCTGTCGATCGATCTGTCTATTGATCAATCTGTCTATCAGTCAATCAATCTATCGATCTATCTATCTATCTATCCATCAATCGATCTATGTCTGTCTATCAATCGATCTGTCTATCCATCGATCTATCTGTCTACCCATCAATCAAACTGTCTATCGATCGATCTATCTGTCTATCCATCGATCGTATTACCAGTACTCCAACAATACTGTACATTTTTGGACTGATGTGTGACACACGCAGATCTTCCAGAGGTCCTTCATCTGGGACTAAAGCTGGCCATAGACAGGAATCTTTGTTTTGTTCAACCAGCAAGTTTAAAAAAAACAGATTCCTCCGTCCACATAAACGATGAACCCACCAGGACATTGTATCCTGACAGCGAGGGTCACCTCTGACAGAGTACACCGACCAACAATAGTGATGGGTCGAACACCCTCGTGTTCAGTTCACGGTGTAACATTCAAACCTGATGAAAGTTCCATCGCGAGCCTCACACTCAATGCAAGTCTATGGAACTCAAACTTGTAAATTCACAAGTGCCCATTTTGAGGGTATATATGCAAATTATTGGCCATAAAAGGGGTATGGGGACTCGGGGATGGCCCTGAGGGACAGGAATCGGCGAAAAAATTTTTTTTTAAAGGGGCAGTCATTTTTCATTGCTTAAAGAAAAAAAAATGAAAAATTCCTTTAAATATCATGTCTGTGTGGGGGGTGGGGGGGCCTTAAATTACCTGCACATCTGTACCATGTATAGAACCTGTGCTTATACATAAAACATCACAGAAAGAACATATGAATACAAAATTGCATCAACATGAAATCTACATGAATAAATATATACCGGAACCCCCCAAAATGTAATATCTGGGGTGCACTTATATGTGACTATAGATCACAAAATTGATACAAAAAACACATGAAATACCAAATCATAAACACCAATGAATCCAAAGAATAGTAATAGGAATAACCTCCCCACTCCTGTGCTAAATTGCACAAAAAAAATGGGTTGTGACAAATATTATGTACCAAACTGGTATCATCAGAAAGAAGAAAGAGACGTGAAATAATAAACCATATAAATCAGTGAAACCAGAAAAACTGATGATAAAATAGAATCCCCCGACTGTAAATAAATAAGTGATGTGAGAATATACCCACTGATATATAAGGTGCCAACCAGGCATAATCCGAAAATCTACCAAAAAAAGACACTCAAAGTGCCCATAAGTGAATAATGAGGTGATTATAAGTGAAAAAACACAAATTACCGCAAATGAATATTATACATAAATCAACACAAACCAACTGATGTGTGACTAAAGAAAAAATATGAATCATATAATAGTGATCCCAAATGGGGATAAGGAGAAATATAGTGACACCAATATTATTATTATTATACAGTATTTATATAGCGCTAAAAGGTTTACTCAGCGCTGTACATTATAGTGGGGACAGAACATGAGACAATACAGTAACAATACAATACACGAGGGGTTCGAGGGTCCTGCTCTTTCGAGCTTACAATCTAGGAGGGAGGGGATAGTGGTACAGGAGGAAGTGGCTGTGGGGGATGGAGTGGTAGGAGGAGTGGAGGAGATCGGCTGTTAGGTAAGGGTGGGGTAGGTTTCCCTGAAGAGGTGGGTTTTCAGGGTGCGCCTGAAGGTGAGGAGGGTAGGTGACAGTCTGATGGATTGGGGTAGGTAGTTCCAGAGGATGGGGGAAGTCCTGGAGAAGTCCTGCAGTCGGGCGTGGGAGGAGGAGAACAGGGAGCTAGTAAGTAGGAGGTCTTGTGAGGAGCGAAGATTACGGGTTGGGTGGTATTTGGGTATCAGGTCGGTGAGGTAGTTTGGGGCAGCGTTATGAATGGCTTTGTATGTCTGTGTTAGTAGTTTGAATTTAATGCGTTGGGCAATCGGGAGCCAGTGGAGGGAATGACGGAGGGGGGTGGCAGAAGCGGAGCGGTTGGTAAGGTGGATGAGTCTGGCCGCTGAGTTCAGGATAGACTGAAGCGGGGATAGTCTGTGATGAGGTAGGCCGGTGAGGAGGGAGTTGCAGTAGTCCATACATGAGATAATAAGGGAGTGAACGAGTAGTTTAGTAGTGTCTGGGGTTAGGAACGAACGTATTTTGGAGATGTTGCGGAGGTGGAGCCTGCATGAGTTTGCCAACGATTGGACATGGGGTTGGAAGGACAGGTTTGAGTCTAGAGTGGCACCTAGGACTTTGGCTTGCGGGGTGGGACTGATGATGGCATTGTTGGTCGTGATGGAGAGGGGGGGGCGTGGGCTGGGGGCAAAATCAGGAGCTCGGTTTTAGAAATATAGACTGTATATGGTGAAAAAAGAATATAGGCTGCACCGCCTACAAATAAAAAGAAGAAAAAATACGTGACCCCAATAGGGGGGGATAAGAAAGTGGCGTACACGTGAATCTGTGACACAATCAATATGGTGAGGAAAAATATAGGCTGCACTGCCTATAAAAAAGAATTGATACGCGACAACAATCGCGGGGATAGAAAAAGTGGCGTACACGTGAATCCGTGACACAATCAATAAATCAAAAACCTCCAAAAGTATACATAAATAAATAATCAATTTATAAAGTTTATCTAACTCCAAAAAATAAAATTAACTCAAAAAAGTCTAAAACCACCTAAATGGTGGAGGTGTTCTGTAGTCCTTTAAATGTATGTATATGCAGGGCTAGATATCGGGAGTCCAACACTAGGTGAAATGCCCCCTCACCTTCATGAAGCGACCCCACAGGGTCAAAACACCTTTTAGAATAATACCACACTGATCGGGAACCTGGACCCCCTATTCAGCACAACAGTAGGGGGATTCTATTTTATCACCAGTTGTTTTGGTTTTACTGATTTATATGGTTTATTATTTCATGTCTCTTTCTGATGATATCAGTTTGGCACATAATATTTGTCACAACCCATTTTGTGCAATTTAGCACAGGAGTGGGGAGGTTATTCCTACTACTCTTCTTTTGGATTCATTGGTATTTATGATTTTGTATTTCATGTGTTTTTTTTATCAATTTTGTGATCTATAGTCACACACCCCAGATATTACATTTTGGGGGGTTCCGGTATATATTTATTCATGTAGATTTCATTTTGATGCAATTTTGTATTCATATGTTCTTTCTATGATGTTTTATGTGTAAGCACCACATTATTATATCCTATTATTGTCCATTGTGGTATGTGGTAGGGTGTTAGCCGCTTTATTTAGAGTTTTACATTCTGAGAGCAGGAGGACTATACAGTTATAGAATGTATAGAACCTGCTGCAGCAGGACTGACGTTTTTTTAAAGAAATTACATATTTATATTAATAAAAAAAGAGCGTGGGGTCCACCATAACCTTCCTACCGGACCTAATGGGTAGAAAAAAAAAAAGTGCATGGGGTTCCTCCTGAAAGCCACACCAAGCCCTTTAGGCGTGGCAGCAGTTTTAAGGGAAACCCCACTCCCCCCAAAAAAGTGCTTGGTGTTCCTCCTGAAAGCCATACCAAGCCCTTTAGGCCCAGTATGACTTTTAAGGGGAACTCCACCCCCCAAAAATGGGAAAAAGTGTGGGGTCCCCCCTACATTCCTACCAGACCCTTGATCCGAGCACAGGCATGGCAGGCCAGGAAAGGGGGAGACAATCAAGTGCCCCCCTGCAGCTTACTAGACCACGTGCCCTCGGCAAAGGGACAGTGTCCCCATGCTGATGGTGACAAGGGCCTCTTCCTCACAACCCTTGCCCAGTGGTTGTGGGGGTCTGTCATTAGCATCAGGGTACCCCTTTAAATAAGGAGGCACTCTGATGCTGTCCCCCCCTTGTGAATGAGTAAGGGGTACCCACCAATTCACTAAAGGGTTAAATTGAGAAAAAATAAACACGTCAGACTTTTGAAACAATTCCTTTATTGAACAAAAAACAAAACAACAGTTTTTGACAAGTCCTTTATTTAAAAAAAAGCCAAAAAATGGTTCCATTTTTGTAATCCATCGTCAATCACGACATCCAGCGTTGCCACGATGGCTCCGCCTTGTGAAAATAAAAAAAAACCTGACGCCAACAGACCCGTTCGCACCCGCTGAGTACTGGTGCCGAAAATGAAAACTCATAATGCACTTGGCCGAAAACCGAAACCGAAATGCACAGTTTTTAAAAATGAATATATATTTTGCACTTTGATTAAAAAAAAAAAACAATATATACCCCAATTTTTTCTTAAAATATAAAAGAGGCTGTTATGGCGAGTAACTAGATACCCAACGTGTCACGCTTTATAATTGCGCACGTTTGTGGAATGGCGTGAAACTACGGTACTTAAAAATCTCCATGGGTGATGCTTTACTAATGTCTACAGGTTAGCAGTGTAAAGTTACAGAGGAGGTCTAGTGCGAGAATTATTGCTCTTGCTCTGACATTCGTTGTGATACCTCACATGCATGGTTTGAACACCATTTATATATGTGGGCATGGACTACATATGCGTTCGCCACTATGTGTGAGCATGGGGTGATGGGGGAACTTTAAACTTTTTTTTAAGTTATTTAATTTTTTTTTTCACTGCCCCTTTAAAAAAAAATGGATTCACTTTTATTCTTATCACAAGAAATGCATGCATCCCTTGTGATAGAAATAATTAGTGACAGGTCCTCTTTATGGAGAGATATGGGGTCAATAAGACCCGACATCTCTCCTCTGCAATGTAAAGCATTGGACCAAAAAAAAGCATTGATCCAGTGCTTTTAAAAAAAAAAAGAAATGGCCGGAACCGAAAGTGACATCACTCCGGTCCTCCAAGGGCATAGAGATGAGTGGAGACCATCTTCCCTTCACTCATCTCTATGCCCAGCGTCGGGATCGTTCGATGGTTTCTCAGGTAACTGTATATAAGAAACAAAAAGAGGGTGCACAGGCCTGGTGTATTACCTTTTATAATGAGATTTATTTATAAATAGTAAAATACAAGAGAAATAAAATCAGATCAGATGGAAAGCATGTCACAAAGGATGCAATGTGGTCCAAAAACCCCTGAAGGTGGTCTGGTGGGGGATTGTAGACCTCTGGAGAGCTAGTGCCTGACGCGTTTTGGGGTTGTACCTCTTCCTCAGAGCCCGTGTGTGTGCAGCCTGTGTAGTTTTTGTGAAGTCTCCAGTCACATCTGTGTACCAATGAATGATTAGAGGAATCCTATTATGGTATAGACATCTATGAAATGTGCTGTCATGTGACTTGGAAAAATGAGTAGGCACTTCTGTTGGTGTGACATGTGTGGCCCCATAGACTTTGGGCGCACATGAAAGGGCAGACACACAGGTGTGAACCTAGCCTAACGCAGGGTGCACACTATGAGGGTTTTTTCTTTTTTCATTCAGCCCAGTAGGCTAAGAAAAAAAAAAATTGAGGAGCTCGCTATACTATTTGTGATGTTAGTACAGCGATCTCCCCGCTAAGCTATTGTGTTCTGACATGATGACCACCAAGTGACCCCCCTGCCAGATCACACAGGTCAGTGTTCGCAGGCTTTGGCTGCAAGCGCTGATCGGAAGCCGGATGTTCGGCTGGTCTCTGTCACAGGCTGATGTACACACGGGCCAATTGTCAGGCCAATGTTGACTGATACTGGCTGATATTTGGCCCATGTGTACCCGGCTTACAGCTGTCCCTCCTCAACTCAAATGTGTTTGTTGATTCTGCCTATTAGGACTTCTTGGGTCAAATTGTTTATATAAATAGAGACTCTGACCGTTCCCCATGTGAGTGCCCCTAGTCTGGTTTAGGTATTTGTTAATCTTGATTTGAATGACGTCCTTCATATGAATATAACTGAAGGAACCATTTTGTGTGTTGATCGTGTAAAAACAGTTTCGGTTTCCTCAGACTAAGGTGTGGTTGAATCTATCAGTGACAGCGTGAGGAAAGTGCTGCCAGTAACTGGGAAATGTATTTACTTTGTGATTTGCTGAGATGTGTCATTGGACACAGCTGATCACATGGTAAAAGGCTGCTGTGATTGGCCTTTTATCTTGTGATGTGATGAACTGCGTCCGTAGGACACAGCAATCAGTGACAGCGCTGGGTGTGCGCCGCTGGGGGCGCGTTCTGGGAGGACGTCATATGATGTCATATGGATAACCGCGTCGTAGCCGTCATTCGGCCATAGCGCGGTTGTAAAGTGGTTAAAGACTGCCCAGATCGGAGCAGTGGAGGATCATCTGGTATATCTGTTTTGTGTGACTTCTCGTCAGTGACCAGGATGTGAGGGGGAAGAGGAGAGGACCGGACTGAATAGATAAACAGAGAACGCTGACAGATTCTGTTATTTTATTATACTAATTCAATTAAAGCAAGTAATCATAAAGAAGCAGGAAGCAAAAGAGGTGACAAGTTCTATGGGGACACCTGAGAGCCCCAGCAGGAGATTTCCCTTCACTTCCACCTGAATGGGGACACAGAGCAATTCTAACCTAATCCTAACTTCCTTCCCGTACTCGGCACTTAGTAGAACACCCATAACATACATGATAAAAAATAATGTTCTTTAGCAAGGAGCATACATCCCATATTCATAATTATCCTACCAAACGTAGTGTGTGCTGTAAACTGCCTCCAGCATTGCTCCTGTTTCTTCTTGCTGGAGGCAGCCATTTTGCTGAAGCCCAGAGCCCCAGAGCAGCATTAAGGGCCAATTCACATGATATGCAGTGACACACATTTTATCTTACAGTAAAACATCTGTCACTGCATGGACACACAGGAAACAATTGTTTCCTATGTGTCTCATTCACACTGCAATGCAGCCTAGTGCTGTGCTGCGGTAAAATGCAGACATGTTGCAGTTTATTGCAATGCACCAGGCAGAAGTACGCTGCAATGTTGGGTAGTACAGTGAATGAAGCTTATGTTTTGCACACTTCAAATAAAGCTCATACGAAAAAAAAGGGAGTAATGTAATGCGCTGAATTGCTCACCGCACTGCCCCCTAGAGCAGCTGGCAACGCAGAGGGGCCAAAGCGGTGAATCACTCCAGTTACTCTGTGTTGCGGTGTGAATTCACCCTCAGTCTTTAGGCTGTCTGCAGATAGGCCTCTACATTTATGGCACAGTGCCGAAAAACAGAGAGCAACTGAGCATGTGCAGGGCAGGGTGGGACAGTGGGGTTGATTTACTATATGAAAATAGACTGTGCACTGCAAGGGCAGTTGCTCTAAATCTGAAGGGAAGCTCTGAAATGAGGGGGAGCTCTGCTGATTTATTTCATCTAATCATGTGCAAAAATGCTGTTTTTTTTTCTTGCACCTGATTGGGTATTCGTTGCAAAGTGAAGCTTCACCTCATTTACTAAGCTTTGGAGGACCTGCACTTGCAGAGTGAACAGTCTATTGGCTTTTAGTAAAACCGCCCCCATGTATTATTGGATTTTAAACAGTATAGACATTTATTTTTAATGTTTTACGTAGCTATACCTGCAAAAGGGACCGGCCTGAAGTGATCTAGCAGGACTTCATTTTCTGACTAAATTTCCACGTTAAAAATCGTGTCTGGGGTTTGGCTTTAGGGATTTGTTCATATTATGATCAGGAATGTTTTATATTCTGAACTGCGAATGCTAAAATGTCTGCTGGTAACGCCGCTGTAGTTCCTGTGCCAACCAATCCCCTCTCCCCGCACAGTGAGCGATGATGGCTGAGATGTGGAATTCCTCCACACTGAGCTCCTCCCCTACACTGAGCTCCTCCCTCTCTGCTTTGTCTGACATCTCAGCATTTAGGCCCCATGTACACGGGACACTTCTGAAGGATGGAAACTGCTGGAAAATGTAGGTTAAAAAACGTCTGTTTAGCTGCGTTTGCATAACACATTTATGTACGATTGCGTTTAGAAGCATTTTTTAAAGATAAGCACAGGAGAACCTCCCAAATGCCCAGAATGCACTGAAAAGTGGTAAATTATTAACTATTTCAGACTGTTTCAGAGAAATACAGAGAGTAGAAGCAGAGACAGCAGTATGTGTTGAAATAATTAGGTGTGAGTTGCTTATTAACATTTCTTTTGTTTCCAAGGGTGGGAAAGGTGTCTGGTGGAGTCATTAAGGTCACCTGGCAGGGGGTCTTCATGAGGAATCTGAGGTGTGAATGGTCATTAGCATATCTTTTGTTTCCAAGGGTGGGAGAGGTTTGAGGTGTGAATTGGTCATTGCAATGTGTGACAAGCTTGGTAGGAACATCCTGTGTTCAGTGTTTTGTCCATCTGATCACCTTGAAAACGCTTTGCATGCATTTTTCATGATGAAAAAAGGCTCTGGACAGCATCGGGAACCGGAAGAGTTATAAAAAAAATTCAAACACAAACACTTATAAACGCGATTTGCTACATCTACAAGCATTTTGCGTTTGAAACCCTGATAAAATCAACTGCTGAACTCCAGTCTTCTGCGTTCAAAAAAATGTAAACTCAACTGCCTGTAAACGACTGTAAACGAAGATGTATACATGGACACATAGGAAAACATTAGGGGGAGTTCAGGGGCTGCTGGAAAAAAACGCTGAACAACTCCTAAACGCCAGTTTATCAGCTGCAGTGTACATGAGTCCTTGCTTTTTGTTTGTCCCATTCTATTCCTCCACTAGCCAACCTCTACACTCTGCCTCTGCCCAGCAACTGCTGATCAACCATGTATGAATTTCCCTATTGGATGGGAGGTAATTATCCGCCAATCATCAGCGTCCTGTGTACAGAGTGTCTGCCCCCTCCTGCACAGAGTGTCAGTAGAAGTGGGTGAGGTGAGAGGAGTGGGGGGTCTGTACACAGGAGGAGATGGAGCTCTGTGTCATCACACTCATCTCTATGGCCGTCATAGGAGTCCATTCCGGTGAGTACAGTGTCAGTATATGGGGGGGGAGGGGCTGTGTCATGCTGTGTATGAGGTAACATATCGATCGATCTATATATCTATCTATAGATCCATCTGTCTATCCATCTATCGATCTGTCGATCGATCTATATATCTATCTATCGATCCATCAATCTGTCTATCGATCATTCTGTCTATCTATAAATCGATATATCTGTCTATCTTTATATCTATCGATCAATCTATTTGTCTGTCTATCGATCGATCTCTCTATCCATCTATCTATAGATCTATGTGTCTATCTATATATCGATCTATCGATTTATCTGTCTATCCATGGATCTATACATCTATCTTTCTATCCATCAATCGATCTGTCTATATATCGCTCTGTCTATCCATCTATCTGTCGATTGATCTATCTGTCTCTCTATATATCGATCTATTGATCCATCTATCTGTCTATCCATCTATCGATCTTTCCATCTATCTATTGATCAATCTATCTGTCTATTGATCAATCTATCTCTATCCATCTATTGGTCTATCTATCTATCGATCTGTCTATTCATCGATCGTATTACCAGTACTCCAACAATACTGTACATTTTTGGACTGATGTGTGACACACGCAGAGCTTTCAGAGGTCCTTCATCTGGGACTAAAGCTGGCCATAGACGCTTCGTTTTGTTCAGCCAGCGGGTTTAAAAACAAAAAAAAACAGATTCCTCCGTCCACATAGACGATGAACCCACCAGGACATTGTATCCTGACAGCGAGGGTCACCTCTGACAGAGTACACCGACCAACAATAGTGATGGGCCGAACACCCCCGTGTTCATTTCACGGTGGAAGAGTCAAATCTGATGAAAGTTCGACCGCGAGCTTCACACTCAATGCAAGTCTATGGAACTCAAACGTATAAATTCACAAGTGCCCATTTTGAGGACTTATATGCAAGTTATTGGCCATAAAAGGAGTATAGCGACTCGGGTACTGCCCTGAGGGACAGGAATCAGTGAAAAAAGTAAAACATTCAAAAAGTACAGTTTTCAAAGGGGCAGTCATTTATCATTGCTTAAAGTAAAAAAAAAAAGAATGATTCCTTTAAATTTCATGCCTGTGGGGGGGGGGGGTATATGGTCCCTTAAATGACCTGCAAAGTTGCACATCTGTACAACGTATAGAACCTGCTGCAGCAGGACTGACTTTTTTTTTAAAAATGACATTTTTATAATAATAAAAAAAAAGTGTGGGGTCCCAGACCATTAGGTCCGGTAGGAAGTTTAGAAGGAACCCCACAGTAAAAAGAAAAAAAAAGTGGGGTTCCTCCTGAAAGCCATACCAAGCCCTTTAGGCCTGGTATGACTTTTAAGGGGAACCCCACCCCCCAAAAATGGGAAAAAGTGTGGGGTCCCCCCTACATTCCTACCAGACCCTTGATCCGAGCACAGGCCTGGCAGGCCAGGAAAGGGGGAGACAATCAAGCGTGCCACCCCCCCCTGCACTTTACTAGACCACGTGCCCTCGGCAAAGGGACGGTGTCCCCATGCTGATGGGGACAAGGGCCTCTTCCCCACAACCCTTGCCCAGTGGTTGTGGGGGTCTGTGGGCATGGGGGCTCATTAGCATCAGGGTACCCCTTCAAAGAAGGCGGCACTCTGATGCTGCCCCCCCCCCTTGTGAATGAGTAAGGGGTACCCACCCATTCATAAAGGGTTAAATTGAAAAAAAATAAAAACGTCAGACTTTTGAAACAATTCCTTTACTGAACAAAAAACAAAACAACAGTTTTTGACAAGAAAAAAAAAAAGCCAAAAAATGGTTCCATCGTTGTAATCCATCGTCAATCACGGCATCCAGTGTTGCCATGATGGCCCTGCCTTGCAGAAATAAAAAAAAAAAACCTGACGCCCACAGACCCGTTCGCACCCGCTGAGTACTGGTGCTGAAAACTCAAAATGCACTTGGCCACCAACCGAAACGCACAATTTTTAAAAATGAATATATATTTTTTTGAAAAAATACACTTTGATTAAAAAAAAAAAACAATATATACTCAAAATGTTTTTTGTAAAATATAAAAGAAGATGTTACGGCGAGTAAATAGATACCCAACATGTCACGCTTTAAAATTGTGCACGTTGGTGGAATGGCGTGAAACTGCGGTATTCACAAATCTCCATGTGTGATGCTTTACAACTGTCTACAGGTTAGCAGCGTAAAGTTACAGAGGAGGTCTAGTGCGATAATTATTGCTCTTGCTCTAATGGTGATACCTCATGTGTGTGGTTTGAACACAATTTACATATGTGGGCATGGACTACGTATGCGTTCACCACTACGTGCGAGTGCGGGGGCACATTAAACTTTTAAGTTTTTTTTTTTGCACTGTCCCTTTTAAAAAAAAATGTTTAATCACTTTTATTCTTATCACAAGAACTGCATGCATCCCCTATGATAGAAATAATTAGTGACAGGTCCTCTTTATGGAGAGATATGGGGTCAATAACATCTCTCCTCTGAAATGTAAAGCATTGGATCAAAAAAAAGCATTGAACTAGTACTTTAAAAAAAAAAAAAAAAAAAATGGCCAGAATCGGAAGTAATATCGCTCCGGTCCTCCAAGGGCATAGAGATGAGTGGAGGCCATATTTCCTTCACTCATCTCTATGTCCAGCGTCGGGATCGTTTGATGGTTTCTCAGGTAACTGTATATAAGAAACAAAAAGAGGGCGCACAGGCCTGGTGCATTACCTTTATAATGAGATTTATTTATAAATCGTAAAATACAAGAGAAATAAAATCAGATGGAAAGCATGTCACAAAGGATGCAATGTGGTCCAAAATCCCCTGAAGGTGGTCTGGTGGGGGACTGTAGACCTCTGGAGAGCTAGTGGTTGACGCGTTTCGAGGTTGTACCTCTTCCTCAGAGCCCGTGTGTGTGCAGCCTGTGTAGTTTTTGTGAAGTCTCCAGTCACATCTGTGTACCAATGAATGATTAGAGGAATCCTATTATGATAGAGACATCTATGAAATGTGCTGTCATGTGACTTGGAAAAATGAGTAGGCACTTCTTTTGGTGTGATATTTGTGGCCCCATAGATTTTGGGCGCACATGAAAGGGCAGACACACAGGTGTGAACCTAGCCTAACGCAGGGTGCACACTATGAGGGTTTTTTTTTTCGTTCAGCCCAGTGGGCTAAGAGAAAAAAAATTTGAGGCGCTCGCTATACTATTTTTGCAATGTTAGTCCAGCGATCTCCCCGCTAAGCTATTGTGTTCTGACATGATGACCACCAAGTGACCCCCCTGCCAGAGCACACAGGTCAGTGTTCGCAGGCTTTGGCCGGATGTTCGGCTGGGTTCTGTCACAGGTTGATGTACAGACGGGCCAAATGTCAGGTCAATGTTGACCGATACTGGCTGATATTTGGCCCCTGTGTACCCGGCTTACAGCTGTCCCTCCTCAACTCCAATGTGTTTGTTGATTCTGCCTATTAGAACTTCTTGGGTCAAATTGTTTATATAAAAAAGAGACTCTGACCGTTCCCCATGTGAGTGCCTCTAGTCTGGTTTAGGTATTTGTTAATCTTGATTTGAATGACGTCCTTCATATGAATATAACTGAAGGAACCATTTTGTGTGTTGATCGTGTAAAAACAGTTTCGGTTTCCTCAGACTAAGGTGTGGTTGAATCTATCGGTGAGATGTTTGGAGGTTATGGGGGAAAGAGATTGAATACCTGACTGCAGCCAGAATATTTCATTTAGTTTTGGTTAGGAAGGGATTAGAACTTCTTGAGGTTTTTATTATTGTCCATGACCCCATTGTGGTGATTTCACCTCACTTTGTGTACTGGACACCAGGACGGGGATGGGTGTCTCCAATACAGGAAGACACGGTGCTTAGAGCTGTCCCCAGTATAGCTAAAGCAACAAAAAAAAAGCTTTGTCTAGATTAAGAATTTCATTTAACTTGGTTTTTATTTTAAATAAATCTACAACCAATGCCCTGTACACACGATAAGAAAATCGTAGGAAATATTTTTACTGATCGAACGATTTTCTCTTCGTTGATGAGCAGGATGTTTTAACCGATAATTATATTGTGAATGAAAAAATCCGGTTGAACAACAGGGAAATATGTTGTCATTTCGCATATGAACGACTGATTTTCTATGTGGTGGTATGACAGTCATACGAAAAAAAATCTAGCAAGCGCTATCATGCATGAGCAGAAACAGAAGATGACTTGGATGTTTATGTACAAGGAATCTTCGTAAATACAAACGAAAAATCCAAATGTTAACAGTAGATTGGCCCAATGAGATAATGAAACCAGAATTCTGCAGATTATATTTTATGTCTCACTATTTCTGTATATAGGTCATGTAATAAACGATATTATACTCATTGCTGGTAATTGTTGTGTATATCGCTCGTTCTGGCCGGAAGGGCGTGGCTACAAGGTCACATGCACATCGCATCACTTCCACTTGTACGGAAGATGTCAACACTACGTATTGCCCGACGAATGATTTTTTTAGATTGCTTAACCCCCCAGCGGTATTCCCGAGTGTAGCTCGGGGTAAAGTTTCAGTACCACAAGCGGTAACCCCGATCTACACTCGGGCTTACCATGCGGCGCTGCTCCGCGATCCCTCGGTCACTTACCTTGTCCTGCGCTTCCTCCTGCAGTGTCCCGGGCAATGTAATCTGGCGGATGCCGGCATCTGTCATCTGGGTTCCGTCCCCTGTGAGCGTCGGGACGTACGGGGGACGGAACGGCGGGAAATATGAAAATGACAAAAAATGACATTTACTAAAATCACATCGTATTACATTACTGTATCAAACCATTTCACATACATTGTGTCCCGAGTGCTTTGTCCGGCGCCCTGCCTGCATTTTTACCATTCTTTCTGCCTGGAAACTTAGAAACGTCCATGGCGTCCAAAAAGCGTCCCTTTAGGTCAAAAGCGGTTTTAGACCGGCTAGAGAACAGCGATAGTAAATCAGAACGACTTGCAGAATTGAGTGATAATGATTCGTGGGGAAATTCGTCATCAGACACTGAAAACGATTCTGTGACTGAGCTCAGTGATGTGCGAACTTGGCGCTAGATTTCAAATTTCAGTGTTTTTGGTTTGATTATATTATCAAATTCAAATTATTATATTATTTTTTATGATTATTTATTAAATTATAATTTATGATTTTGTGTTTCAAATTTTATCATACCCGGGATGTATACTAGACTCTTGTTCAGACAGATTTCAGTGAGTTATTCCTAAAAATTACAGGTCTACAATGAAAAAAATACATATGTCCATGCAAAAAAATGTACCGCTTTGAGCACAGAAATATGGACATAATCAGACCGCTAGGGAGGTTAATGTAGGCCACGATTTTGACCGAACGCCTCTCGGTCGTCGGATGACCGATCGGTCGATTTTCTAATTGTGTATTCCCACCTTAAAAAAAATATATGCTCTCTGTGGGTGAAAGCTCACACTTGCAAATCATCTGCTGCTGATCCCACCCTAGCAGCAGAATTTGTATAACTGTCACTTTACCTAATGAAAGTCACTTCCTCGCTGAATGCAATAATGGAGGATGGAAATCACCAGTGAGAGAGAAGCGATGGAGAAACATTGCACTGTCTCAGGTAACAAGTGACGCTGTAGAAGGTAACTTGATGCTTAATGGTTGTGTTATGGGCAGGTTGTGAAATGCTTCAGAATAACTAGTGTGACATGACTCCTGGGATCTGTATATGTTTTATGTGTACATAGAAACCTCTGCTATTTAGTTCAATACATTAAAGTGAAACTTCACTCTATCGATCAACATGGCCTATTTCTAATCCTTGTGCTGCTATCATTAGTAAATAGATAGAAAAGTATATAATATATACTGGTTTTAACCTTTTTTTTGCATTTCTTCAGTTACTTCCTGGTTTCTGACCTAGGCAAATGATGTCATACATCCCAGGAGTTTTCAGGAAGGGAGGGAGGGTTCTCAGCTCAGCCAGTGCCTAAGCTAAGGACAGATGGATTCCAGGAAGTAACTGATACATGACTCATCTGCCCTTACTCAAGATGGCCACTGCCAGAAATGCCAGGAGGTGTTTTTCAAAATGATTTCTCAGCAAAATAAAACATGGAGACATGGATGGATGGAGGAGTTTGTTTTGAATAATAAAAATGAATTATATAGCATTTTTGGTTTGTTGTACTCAGATGTAGTGCAGTTCCACTTTAAAAATCCTAGCTGTGTCTTTGGTGGGGTTTCCTCCTCCTAACCCTTCCTGAATCTCTAACAAAAACCCTCCTTGTACTCACAACCCTACTCCTTCCTGTATCCCTCCCCGTAACATACCCTGCAATCCTAACACTGATTTTCCCTGTAACCCTCACACAACCCTGCCTTTAATCCTAACACTATTCCTACCTGTATTCCTTACCCTAACATTCTCTGTAACTTCAACCTTCATGTTAACCTTCTATGTAAAACTTGAAAGTAGAACTGTAGGCAAAACTTTTTTTTCCATTCTGTATAAAGTAAGAGACAATTACAACCCGTCAGATTTTTTTTTCAACATCTATGTCCCATTGCAGAGATGTCTCTTCTTGTCCCACAGCCAAACACCAAGTGAGAGGAAATTCCTGCAAATTAAGGGAATCCCTTGGGTATCCCCAGATCACCAGAACTAGTGTCCCCATTGGAAGATTTCCCCTCTATTACTTTTCTGGGGACAAACCAAAAATGTTTCCTTTCACTTTCAGTGAAGACAGTAATAAAAACTGACAGGGGGTTTAATCCATCTCCACTCTGTCCAAATCTAAAAAAACAGGTTTTGCCTTTAGTTATACTTTAACCATCACAAAAACCCCACCCTGTAATCCTCACACTAACCCTCACCATTACCATAACAAGAAATCTTCCTGTGACCCTAACCCTCCCCGTTATCCTAACACTAATCCACCCAACACTGACTTTCCCTGTAACCTTCAGATATCCTCCCTGGAAACATAACACTAATCCTCTTTGTAATCCTGATATAGGATCACACTGAAACCTTTATACTAATCCTTGTCGCTATAATGTGTTACTAACCCCAGGACCCTGCATTCACTATATCCACTCTCCCTAGACCCTGCATTCACTATATCCGCTCTCCCCGGACCCTGCATTCACTATATCCGCTCTCCCCGGACCCTGCATTCACTATATCTGGTCTCCCCGGACCCTGCATTCACTATATCTGCTCTCCCAGGACCCTGCATTCACTATATCCGCTCTCCCCGGACCCTGCATTCACTATATCTGGTCTCCCCGGACCCTGCATTCACTATATCTGGTCTCCCCGGACCCTGCATTCACTATATCCGCTCTCCCCGGACCCTGCATTCACTATATCCGGTCTCCCCGGACCCTGCATTCACTATATCTGGTCTCCCCGGACCCTGCATTCACTATATTTGGTCTCCCCGGACCCTGCATTCACTATATCTGGTCTCCCCGGACCCTGCATTCACTATATCCACTCTCCCCAGACCCTGCATTCACTATATCCGGTCTCCCCAGACCTCGCATTCACTATATCCGGTCTCCCCGCACCCTGCATTCACTATATCCGGTCTCCCCGGACCCTGCATTCACTATATCTGGTCTCCCCGGACCCTGCATTCACTATATCTGCTCTCCCCAGACCATGCATTCACTATATCTGGTCTCCCCGGACCCTGCATTCACTATATCTGGTCTCCCCGGACCCTGCATTCACTATATCTGGTCTCCCCGGACCCTGCATTCACTATATCTGGTCTCCCCGGACCCTGCATTCACTATATCTGGTCTCCCCGGACCCGGCATTCACTATATCCGGTCTCCCCGGACCCTGCATTCACTATATCTGGTCTCCCCGGACCCTGCATTCACTATATCTGGTCTCCCAGGACCCTGCATTCACTATATCTGGTCTCCCACAGTACACACAACATGGAAATGCAATTATTTTAGTAAATGTAAACTAAATACCTTTTCTCTTCAGCAGTATATAGCAGTCTTGTGACTTCTATCAGTGTACAGCAGAGCACGTTAAAGCTTGTAGAAGGAGATTTCTTTCTGCTCTAGGAGGATGCAAACCCCTGACCTCTGGACAGTGCTGATTGGCCCTGTGCTGATCACATGCACTCTCCCAAGACAAAAAAAAACCCTCTCTAGCATTACACACTAAACTGAGCATGTCTCATGGCTCAGTCTGTCTTATCAGGAGATAAGACGTGGACATTTGAACAAGACAGAATCAAACAGCCTTTTTACACAATGTAGAGGATTAACCCCATATGTTCCACAGTGAGTATAACAAGCATGCTTTACTGCATATACAGACTGATTGTACTGTTGAGGGTTTAGTAACACTTATCTTACTTGTAACTTTAGGGCCAGTTCACATCTGCTTGGTGCATTGTATGTTAGGTGTGTTTTACATGCTTTTTAGGTGTGTAACCATTGAACTCAATAAAACAAGTGTTTTGATTAAAACGCATGAAAGATGCAGCATGCAGGGCTTTTTTTTAATGTACTCCTACATTGCACAAAAAATCACAGGTGTGAACGGGACCATAAGAATCCAGTCACAACGGGTGTGACTTGGCATTTGATTTTCCATGCCATGCAAATCGGATTGGTGTGACTGGGCTGTAAAGCTGAACTAAACTGCATGTGAGCACCACAAACTGAAAATTTTATTTCATTCATTTTAAATATTTACAGCAAATGCCCTAATCCTTCCGTGTCTCCCTGCTTTACTTTGCTGAGAATTCACTTTGAAAAACTCCCCCTAGTATTTTTAGCTGTGTTCATCTTAAGGGCTCATGTAAACTGCAGCTGATAAACTGACCTTCAGGAGATTTTTTGCGGTTTTTTTCAGCAGCCCCTGAGCTCTCCCTAATGGTTTCCTATGTGTCCATGTACACATAGTCATTTCCAGCTGTTAACAAGCAGTTGAGTCTACAGTTGTTTTTTTGAACGCAGCAAAATTGCGTTCAGGAGTAGATTTTACCAGTGTTTCAAATGCCAAACACTTGTAAACGCATGTAAACAAGGTCAACCACGTTTATAAGCCTTTGCGTTTAGAAGCGTTTTTTGACTGGTCCATATCCAGGGCACAATTCACTAAGCGGTATCCTACTGCATCCGAGTATGCGTTAGGATACTGAATAGCATTTAAAAAAAAACAACTATATGAATCCACTAAAAAAGGCTACTAAAATACTGCATGATTTTATCCTGTTTCAGCTGTCAGAGGGGTTCCCACTGACAGCTGAATGTAAAAGAAAGAATTGCCGGCAATTAAAAAATGATTTTAAAAACCGGCGTGGGGTCCCTCCTCCCATCCATACCAAGCCCTTCGGGTCTGGTATGGATTTTGAGGGGAACCCCACACCAAATTAAAAAAAAATGGCGTGGGGTTCCCCCCCCGAAATCCATACACCAGACCCTTATCCGAGCATGCAGGTCAGGAAAGGGGGGGGGGGGCGCGAGCATGAGCGCCTCCCCCCCGAACCATACTAGTCCACATGCCCTCAACATGGGGGAGTGCTTTGGGGTAGGGGCAGTTCCCCTGCCCCAAAGCACCTTGTCCCCATGTTGATGGGGACAAGGGCCTCTTCCCCACATTGATGGGGACAAGGGCCTCTTCCCCACAACCCTGGGCTGTGGTTGTGGGGGTCTGCGGGCGAGGGGCTTATCGGAATCTGGAAGCCGCTTTAGCAAGGGGGCCCCCAGATCCCGCCCCTCCCCACGTGAATGAGTATGGTGTACATGGTACCGCTACCCATTCACAAAAAAAAAAGCTGTAGTGTGAAGAAAGACAGGAGTCATTCTTTGACAAGTCCTTTAATAAAAGAATGTCCCCCAAAGTAGATCCAATGTCAATCACGATGTCCGCCGCTCCAAAGAAAAAAAAAAGGCTCCACTACCGACGTTGGCCCCTGGCCGTCTGCTCTGAAGCTGATTTGACAGTTCTTAAATATGTAAGGGGCGGGGTCATCACGTATGAGCAGACGGCCGGGGGCCAGCATCAGTAGCGGAGCCTTTTTTTTTTTTTCCATCGGAGTGGCAGCGGCAGACAGATTTAGATTTCGATAAGCCCCCCGCCCGCAAACCCCAAAAACCACAGCCCAGGATTGTGGGGAAGAGCCCCTTGTCCCTATCAACACCCCCCCATGTTGAGGGTATGTAGCCTGATATGGTTCAGGAGGAGGGGGGGGGGGCTCACTCGCCCCCCCCCCCCCCTTTCCTGACCTGCCGGGCTGCATGCTCAGATATGGGTCTAGTATGGATTTTGGGGGGAACCCCAAGCCATTTTTTTCTAGTTTGGCATGGGGCTTCCCCTCAAAATCCATACCAGACCCGAATGGCTTGGTACGGATGGGAGAGAGGACCCCACACTTGTTTTTTTTATTATTTTTTAATTGCCGGCAATTCTTTCTTTTACATTCAGCTGTCAGTGGGGAATCCCGCTGATGGCTGAAACATAATGCATGCTTTTAACTACGAAAATACCGCATGACCTGATAAAATAACCCATGCGGTATTTTAGTAGCTTTTTTAGTGAATTTACAATTTTTCAGTGCATTCTTGGCATTTGGGAGGAGGTTTTCTTTCAAACATGCTTCTAAACACAAACGTGCATAAACGCGGCTAAATGAGATATGCAAACGCTTTCTAAGCTGACGTTTTTTAACCTACGTTTTCCAGCAGTCAGTTTCCTTCATTCAGAAGAGATTTCCAAACGCCCCGTGTACATGAGCCCTTAGTAAGAGCAGATGATTTATGTAGCATTTACTTCTGGAATGCTACTGCCCTTAGCTCAGGAATGCATACAGGAGGTGTGGTCAGCAGAGAAAGTCCCTCCTCCTCTCCTTCAGATGAAAGAAAATAAAAATGTCCATGAAGACTCCTGGGATGTATGGCATCATTTTGGCATAGGCCAGAAACCAAGAGGCAACTGAAGAGATGTAAAATAAAAAGGTTAAAACAGGTAAATATAATATATCTTCCTATCTAGTCACTTTTCTTCCTTGTTCTATACTGACCACACAAAGCACAGAAACTGATCTGTGTTAATGTGGTCAATTTACATTCTTTGGATGACCATTCAGAGATACAGGACACTTTCACACAGAATTACTTACAATCTCCTGCACTACCCCTTTAAAAATTAAAATTGTATGTGCTACCATCAAAACCGGTGCAATATCATGTGCTACACACCCCACACTTGTTTTCTTTTTTTTTAGATGACCCAATAACTTTTTTCACAACCAACTTTTGCACAGGCCAACTCCTGACCTCAACAGTATTCACTAGCCCCCCAGGTTTGCTCACTCTCCTTGAGACTTCTGGATATCCCCCAGCCCCCTTGGACTTGCTATCTGCCTCAGCTTTCATCCCCCCTCCAGGGATGCAATCTCAGACAGATGTGATTATCCTAATAATGACAATGGAGAAACAATTCAGACCATTGTCGTTCTTTGAAGGAAATTTGACCCTATGTGACCCTTAAAGGGACCAGTCCTGCATTTGGGTCCAGAGACCAAGAGGAAGGAAGGAGGGCCCCTAGTGGTCAGAAAGTGGTGGAAGATCAATAGTGTGTAAAAATAATTACACTCACAGAAATAGAAAACCAGGCACTAAACTCGCCGCTTGGTCTGGCTGCAAATGTTTTGTTGATGCCATCTGTGGTAGGAGAGACAAGGGTGGGCAGGAGGAATGAGTGCCTTGGGAACTGTGGTATCATGTTAGATGGGGGGGGGGGGGCGCTGCAAGGAGATTAAGGTGGAGAGGAGTTGTGTTGGAGGGGTAATTTGGGGAGCAGCAGATGTGTTCTAGGAGGCAAAATGTTGGAGGGGCAGGTACTATCAGTGGTGATTTAGGGTGATTTGTGTTAGGGGGTATGGGAGAAGAGGATTTGTGCTAGGAGGAGGGAGTGGGATCTTTTGCACTAGAAGAGGTGATATGGTAAAGCAGGGAGGGGAACTGTGCTGGGGGGGGGGGGTGCTATCATTGGTGATTTAGGGGGATTTGTGTTGGGGGAGATGGGGAAGAGGATTGTTTGTGCTAGAAGAGGTGATATGAGAGAGAGGAAGGAGAATTATGCTAGGAGGGGACATTTTTGTTTGGGGGGGATTTGTGCTAGTAGGGATGATTGGGGGGTATTTTTTCTAGGAGGGGAAATTTGGAGAGGGAGGATTTGTGCTAGGTGGCATAGGGGGGATTGGGGGGAAATTTTTTTTTGGCGGAGGGACTTCAGTAAGAAGGTGAATATTTACTGGGAGGAAGGGGGTTTATGCTTAGGGGGTAAGAATACAGATTTATGCTCAATTTTGGCGGGATTTTTGTTGATACATAATGCTTATTCATCTTGGGGGGGCAGCTTGGCATGTTCACCCTGGGTTCTAGATGACCTTGTCCCGGCACTGTCTGGGAGTGATAGTATTGCCAGTGCTACCCCACCCATGTAATGGTGCTCCTGTCTGGGAGTGATGTGTGGGGCCTCTTGAGTCTGAGAACCCTCTTTTGCCGAGTCTCCTCCCCTCCCAATCACTGGCCTTGCGATGTGCTGACAACTGGTCTTGGCAGTACTATTCCTTGTGATTTATAATTAGCATGGGCTTCCACTTCTCTCCTCAGCATCTTCTGGCTTTGAGGGGTAACCTGGTGAAAGATTTGTGTGGAACGTCTAACTTCCCAGAAAGAAAAAAGAACAATGCTTTTATGCTAAATCATCATTCATATGACACCTTCTATCTATTAAAAAATATGTTAGCGTTATTAATATAATGACTACAGTAGAAACAAGAGCCGTTTTTGAATTATATATTCATTGTATATTGTAAATTTTATATCAATTTGTACATGGTCCACAGAGAACCATTTGTAGTATATGCATTACACCTATTTTGTCCTGTAAATCCACTAGATCCTAGGATTACTCTTGCACAGGTACACCATGTGGAGGAGATTCCTGTCAACACGTTTCATGAATTTGAATTCCCTTCATCAGGAGAAGAAGATATAAAGAAATGCATAAATGAGCCAAACTTAAAAATAAAAACCCCTAAGATAGGGAGGTCAGAGAAGGTCCCACCCAGGAACTGTGGGGAGCGACCAGAAAGGAAGAGGGGAAAAAGAGGCAGTCAGCCAAAGATCTATTCCATTAATGACTCTTGCCTCATTTTTGATTGTGTACAACTCACCCAGTAAGGCCCAAAATGGCAAACAGTCCTCTGACTTCCCCTCACACATCTGTTAAGCTTCCCACTTTCCCTTTGCTCTAGCAAGTGTAGAAAACAGCACAATGCGCTCAGTACTTCAATGGTTCTCCCACTTGGACTGTCACTTATCTAGGTACTCTTATTGGTCCTGGCAATGTACCACGCAAACATGTTGGCAAAGTTCCAGATGGCAATCCCTGGTTGTAGATCAGATGGTGTGGGTCCTGCAGCATGAACAGGAGGCGTAAAGGAGTTGAACAGGGGGGTGTAAAGGAGTTGTAGCCACTCTTCACCTGAGGTCAGAGCAGGCTGTGTGATTTCTTGGGGTAAATCTCTCCCTCATGAAGCTTTTGGCTTGGTTTTGTAAAGGACAGCTGTGTATGGGTTGTGCTTGAACCCTATGTTTTGCTCTGGTAGTGTAGGTATGTGCTGGTTCTTATAGTTCCACAGAAACTGAAAAGCTGGCATGAAACCAATACCACCATTAGACAATTTAACCAAACTACCTGCTCAGTCTTTCAGGACTTGAGCACCAAGTAACTGTCCCAACCAACAGGTACCTCTATAAACACTGTCCACATACAAAAGTGGGCAATGATGCCCCTATAACATTAGAGCCACCACAAAAAAGTGAAAGGAGATCACAGCTTCATTGAGGATCCAAACTGGTGAACAACACCACATATGTTGGAACCTATAAAAGAATCCCCTTGCCAGCTTATGGTGGATCTGCACCTGAGCACCACAAACCAGAAACACTATTTAATTAATTTTTAATATTCAAAGCAAACTCCCCCATCCATCTCCGCATGCTTATTTGTGTTGAGAAATCACTGTGAGAAACATCTCCTAGCTGGAAGTCCATCATCTCGATTTTCTCCTGGTTAATGAAAGACTCTCTAGCATTCTTTTAGATACCCATGAGAAATTTTCTTAAAACATGGACTCCATGGATCCAACATGTCCATCCTGCTATACCAATAGATGGTTTCACTTTGCTATAATTTTAGAGGCCCCACAATCCAGGGTCAAGTGCTTTTGACGTTCTCCTTTCGATCCTCTCTTGTCGTCCGTCCCCCCCCCCTTTTTTTTTCTCACTCCACTGGCTCTTCTGCAGGGATGATTTATAATTCCATGTATTTGGACTGTATACTTTGTGCATGTCATATGTCATTATCTTTTTCGATGTTGTTGGATGTTAGGTAATCGGTATAGTCCTTCATCTGTTCCTTATGCTGATTTATCGTCTAGGTCGATATTTTTGTTTTCTCTTTTTTTTGACATGTCAATTACAGTCACCATTTACAGGTATGTTTTATTCGGTGTACCGGTATGTTTTATTCGGTGCCTTTGTCTGCCACCGTTTATTTTTACATATTTGTACACGATAGCAGTTGCGTTTGCATCTTCTAAAATCAAAACTATTCAATAAAAATGTATTGAAAGGAAAAACACCTAGCATTTCTTATTATGGCCAACCATAAGGGCAGATGATTCATGTAGCATTTACATTATTATTATTATACAGTATTTATAAAGCGCCAATAGTTCGCTCAGCGCTGTACATTACAAAGGGGGACAGAACATGTGACAGAACAATACCAATACAATGCAAAACATGAGGGGATCGAGGGCCCTGCTCTTTCGAGCTTACAATCTAGGAGGGAGGGGGTGGCGGCACAGGAGGAGATAGCTGTGGGGGATGGAGTGGTAGGAAGAGTGGAGGAGGTCGGCAGGTTAGCAGGGGGTGGGGTAGGCTTCCCTGAAGAGATGGGTTTTCAGGGTGCGCCTAAAGGAGAGGAGAGTAGGTGATAATCTGACGGGTTGGAACAGGGAGTTCCAGAGGATGGGTGACACCCTGGAGAAGTCCTGGAGGCGGGCATGGGAGGAGGAGACCAGGGAACTAGAGAGAAGGAGGTCTTGTGAGGAGCGGAGTGTGCGTGCTGGGTGGTACTTGGATATTAGGTCAGTGATGTAGTTCGGGGCAGTATGGTGGACAGCTTTGTACGTCAGCGTTAGGATTTTAAATTTGATCCGTTGCGCAATCAGAAGCCAGTGGAGGGATTGGCAGAGGGGGGTGGCGGAGATGGAGCGGTTGGAAAGGTGAATGAGTCTGGCAGCCGTATTCAGGATCGACTGAAGCGGGGATAGCCAGCGGCGAGGCAGGCCAGTGAGGAGGGAGTTGCAGTAGTCGAGTCGTGATACGATGAGGGAGTGGATGAGCTGTTTAGTGGTTTCTGGGGTTAGGAACATGCGGATTTTGGCGATGTTGCGGAGGTGGAGTCTGCACAAGTTTGTTAAAGATTGGACTTGGGGCTGGAAGGATAGGTTGGAGTCCAGAATGACACCAAATACTCTGGCCTGCGGGGCGGGTTTGATCCATCTGCCCTTAGCTCATGCATGCAGGCAGGAGGGTGTGCTTAGCTGAGAAAGCACCCCTCCTGAATCCATCTGGGACATATGACATAATTTGCCTAGGCCTGGAAACCAGTAAGAAACGTAAAGAAATGAAAAAAAAGAAAAAGTTTAAAACAAGTAAATCTGATATACTTTCCAGTCTATTTACTAATGCTGGCAGCATAAGGATTAAAAATAGTCAATGTTGATTGAGAGAGTGAAGTTCCACTTTAAGCCGTGGCTCACAATGATGTGGTACGGAATTCATTTTCAGTGCAAATTCTGCACCGCATCAGAATCGCACCCCGTTCACATGAACAGATGTGGGTGTGTAAGTTAAGTTAACGACACCCACACGTCGGTCCGTGAAACTCGGTGCGATGTGCGGAATCGGATCGCACAGGTGTGAATACCCATGCAATCCGATTCTAGTGCGGACCCAAAAAAGGGTCCTGCACCTTTTCGGTGCGGGTGCGGTGTGAATAGAGATATACAAAATGTATGGCTCCGATCGCACCGCATACAAATCGTATGTGATTTGTACAGGAATGCGTTGCGGTTCCTGTGCGAATCAGATGGGATTACCCGCACCACATCAGTGTGAACCAGGGCTAAATTATACTCAAACTTCAGTTTCCAACCATCATTTCTTTAAGCCTGGGTTCACATATACAGTATGTGGTGCGGCATATTGCATGTGATTCGCACAAGAACCGCACATTACATGCGATTTGTATGCGGTGCGATTAGAGCCGTACATTTTGTATATCTCTATTCACACGGCACCTGCACCAAAAACATGCAGGACCCTTTTTTGGGTCCGCACAAGAATCGGATCGCATGGGTATTCACACATGTGTGCTCCGATTCTGCACATCGCACCGCGTTTTGTGGACTGATTTCAGGGTGTTGTTAACTTAACGTACACACCCGCAGCGGTTTGCATGAACAGGGCGAGATTGTGATACGGTGCGGAATTCTAACTGAAACCACTGCATAATTCTGCACCTCATCAGTGTGAACCCGGGCTAAAGGCTGCTCAGGATCGGAACAATGAGGGATTGTCTGGTAATATCTGTTTTCTGTGACTTCTCACCACCAGGATGTGAGGGGGAAGAGGAGAGGACAGGATCCAATAGATAAACAGAGAAAGCCAACAGACTGATTTCATTATACTAATTCAGTAAAGCAGTTCATCATAAAGACAATACAGGAAGCAGAAGAGGGGACAAGTTCTATGGGGACACCTGAGAGCCCCAGCAGGAGATTTTCCTTCACTTCCACACAGAGCAATTCTTATCTAACCCTAACTTCCTTTCCCCACCCGGTTCTTAAATAAAGTGTCTGGATGGATTTAGGTTTTAGGTTTCCATACTTGTTTTGATAAAATATAATCTTGGGATGTACTAAACTGTATATATATAGAGTTTAGTACGTCCCTATAATCTATTGTATTACGAACTGCGAATGACAAAATGTCTGCTGGTGACACAGCAGAAGTTCCTGTGCCAACCAATCCCCTCTCCCCGCACAGCGATGATGGCTGAGATGTGGAATTCCCCCACACTGACTCCTCCCCCACACTGAGCTCCTCCCCCTCTGCTTTGTCTGACATCTCAGCATTTACTTTCACTTTGTCCCATTCTATTCCTCCACTAGCCAACCTCTACACTCTGCCTCTGCCCAGCAACTGCTGATCACACATGTATGAATTTCCCTATTGGACGGGAGGTAATTATCCGCCAATCAGCAGCGTCCTGTGTACAGAGTGTCCGCCCCCTCCTGCACAGAGTGTCAGTAGAAGTGGGTGAGGTGAGAGGAGTGGGGGGTCTGTACACAGGAGGAGATGGAGCTCTGTGTCATCACACTCATCTCTATGGCTGTCATAGGAGTCCATTCCGGTGAGTACACCAGGTGAGGTAGGTGGGGGGGGGGGGAGGGGGTGGAAACATATCTTTTTTTTGTAATTTAGTAGAAACGTTCATGCAATGGGGGGTGGATATGCCTCCTTGGGCATTTGTTTTGTTTGCTTCTGTGAATATTTTGACTTCTTCATTGTATGATGTTTATGTGTAAAATAATGCAAACAAGAAGGTGGGGACTGGGATCTGGGGGGGTTCCAGATTCCAATAAGTCACTTCCCACATGACCACAAGGCCAAGGTTGTGGGGAAGAGGCCCTTGTCCTCCTCAACATGGGAACAAGGTCCTTTGAGGGGGAGCCCCCCTACCCTAAAACACTCCCCCATGTTGAGGGGATGTGACCTGGTATGGTTCAGGTGAGGGGGGGCTGCTTGCTCTTCCCCCTTTCCTGGTCTTTTAGTGTCACGGATACAACCCACACGCCCACAGCGACTAGCTAACCGAAGCGCATACGTGCGGCCGTGACTTGGGGTAAGAGGGAATAAGGGGACTTGATGTGAATATATATAAGTATATAAGACTGGCCGTGATATACTTTCACAGCCCGCACTACCTCTGGCCACCACTAGAGGGAGACTCCAATCCAGCTGGCTGACCACACACACACACAAGCAGACACGAATCTTATATACAATCTGGTGCACATTAACCTCCCTGGCGGTATGATTATTTCAGATTTTTGGTGCTGAAAGCGGTACCATTATTTTGCATGGAAATATGTATTTTTTTTTATTGTAGGCTGTAATTTTTAGGAATAACTCACTGAAATCTGTCCGAACAAGAGTCTAGTAAACATCCCGGGTATGATAAAATTTGAAACACGAAATCATAAATTATAATTTAATAAATAATCATAAAAAATAATAATATAATAATAATACATTTAATTCAATAATATAATCAAACCGAAAACACTGAAATTTGAAATATAGCGCCAAGTTCGTACATTGCTGAGCAAAGTCGCAAAATCGTTTTCAGTGTCTGATGACGAGTTTCTCCACGAATCATTATCACTCAATTCTGCAAGTGGTTCTGATTTACTATCGCTGTTCTCTAGCTGATCTAAACCCGCTTTTGACCTAAAGGGACACTTTTTGGACGCCATGGATTTTTCTAAGTTTCCAGGCAGAAAGAACAGACAAAATGTAGGCAGGGCACAGGACAAAGCACTAGGGACAATATGTATGTGAAATGGGTTGAAACAGCAATGTTTTACTGTGAAAAATGTGTTTTGAAAAAAATGACATTTTTTAAAAATTTTCAAATTTCCCGCCGCCGCCACCGCTCGTACGTCCCGACGTCACGGGGACCGGAACACAGAAGCCGGATGCCGGAACACAGAAGAGGAGATGGCCGGGGACGCTTCAGGGGACACATCGTGGGAGCGAAGGACAAGGTAAGTGCTGCAGGGACTCCCGCATGGTAAGCCCGAGTGTAGCTCGGGGTTACCGCTTTTGGTACTAAAATTCTACCCCGAGCTACACTCGGGAATACCGCCAGGGAGGTTAAGGGTTGAGGACAGGGGCAGACTGACCATTTGGAAACTCGAGCACTGCTCGAGGGCCTGGGGTCAGTAGGGGGCCCCATGAGATGCCCCTGGTACCTTTTTCTTATATTCTTTTTTGAGTTTGGGCAAGCACACAGGGGCCCCATGATCCCTTATTGCCCGGGGGCCCCATGAGTTGTCAGTCCACCCCTGGTTGAGGAGCAGCCTAGCAATCAGCACACCCTTCTAGGATTCCTCCAGCTATCCTACAAGCTAGAACCCCGGTGTTAATCACTCTTCCACTGTCCACACACCAGACACCACAAACGGTAGCTTGCCACCACCCAACAGTTTTATTGGTCTGCTGGGCCACCACACACACTTGGCTGGCTTGCCGGACACTCCTTAACAACCAGCTATCCACTGTTTGTTAAGGACGCCGGTGGCTTAGCAGCAGTTAGCAGAGTTTAGAGCTTTTTTTTTTTACACTGATTGCTTTTACACCCATAAAGACTGTAAAAATCAATCATTTCTCCTTCTCTCTGACATTCTTGCAGTCATTGAGAAATACTGTGAGAGCTGTGATTGGTCACAGCTTGTCACATGGTACAAGGCTGTTGTGAATAGCCCTGTACCATGTGACCTCTGTGATCATTCACAGATGTCACACGTAGTAAGCCATGATGTCAGAAGTGACATCTTGCTTATTACTATTCATGTAATCACTGATTGGCCAATCAGTGATCACATGATCAGGACCTCGCACAGAGGTCCCATACAGCGATCGGTGTTCCGCTGTGTCCTCCGGACAGGTAGCGCGCACAGGCTAAAATGGCTGGCACCATTTATGAACGGCAACCCACTCCTGCACTGCTCCCGTCCGGCCGTTTATATACATGGGCCAGACGGGAAGTGGTTAATGATCGATGACATCTGTGACATATTGATCAAATGAGTTATCGACTATATATTAAATATTCCTTTCAGAAGAGATTGATAGTAAAAGAAATTGATCATTTATCGAAGTGTGTATTACCACCTTTACACTAACCCTTCCTGCAATCCTAACAATAATCCTCTCTGCAACCTCAACTCAAATCTTCCCTGTAACTTGAACATTAAACGTTTCTGCAACACTCACTCCAAACATCATTGTAACTCTCACACTAACTCAGTGGTTCTTAACCTGGGTTCGATCGAACCCCAGGGGTTCGGTGAGTCAGTCTCGCGGGTTCGGCGGAGGTGAAGACCCACACCCGACTCATATGATTTGTGATGACATGCCCCGCTTGTCCATCATTGGCTGTAGGTGGTCACGCAACATCGCTTAGCCCAGTGGTCGGCAAGCCGCGGCTCTTTACATGCTTTAATGCGGCTCTTGTGTGCCGGGCGCCCGCTCCCCTCCCTCCTCTCGGGCGGCAGGGACTCTGCAGCGTGATCCAACAAAAAAAAACAGCCAGGGCAGCGCGCTCAAATGCAATGATTGGCCAGTCTCGCTGCCACTCACATCCTGATAGCCAGTGATTGGCTGTCAGGATGTGTGTAGGCGGGGCAGCGTGACGAACGTGAGAGGAGCTAGGCTCCTCTCACAGTCCGCCCTGAAGACCGGAACGGCGCGGGAATACGGCGAGAGGAACGCGCGGAGCAAAGGTAAGTGAATTGACACAGGGGGGACTTGGCTTACTACTTGCTACTTACTTACTACTACTATATAAGGGATGAATTAATATGGGGGATGAATTACTATGGGGGATGAATTACTATATGGGGGATGAATTACTATATGGGGGATGTATTACTATGGGGGATGAATTACTATATGGGGGATGAATTACTATATGGGGGATGAATTACTATGGGGGATGAATTACTATGGGGGATGAATTACTATATGGGGGATGAATTACTATATGGGGGATGTATTACTATGGGGGATGAATTACTATGTGGGGGATGAATTACTATATGGGGGATGAATTACTATATGGGGGATGAATTACTATATGGGGGATGAATTACTATGGGGGATGAATTACTATGTGGGGGATGAATTACTATATGGGGGATGAATTACTATATGGGGGATGCTGGACATAAAGACGAAGAAAAGGAACAGACTTTGTTGCGAAAATGACATGAGAGTGGCACTTGCCAAGGTAATGCCGCGCATTTCTGAACTGGCCTCTGAAAGACAACAGCAGAAGTCACACTGATTTGCGGTAAATATTCATTATTTTGTTTTTGTGTGAAAATCATGTTTTAATGGTTTTGTTCTTTGTTCTTAATGCTTTTGTTCATTTTGTGCACCTATGTATAAATATATACCTATGTTTTGAATTTTAAAAATCATATTTTATTTTTCCAATTAAGAAGGGTTCGGTGAATGCGCATATGAAACTGGTGGGGTTCAGTACCTCCAAAAAGGTTAAGAACCACTGCACTAACCATACCTGTGTAACCTTTAAAGTAGAACTGAAGGCAAAACTTTTTTTTTTCATTTTAGATCAAGGGAGGGTTATAACTTCTGCCAGTTGTATTACCATCTGTGTCCCATAACCACAAAAGGAAGCGACAGGGAGATATCTGTTCAATGTGAGGGAATCATTGGTTGTCACCAGGGACACAGAACTAAAAACCTGGCAAGTGTTCTGATCCTTTGCCACTGTATCCAGAAAAAACCCAAAAAATTGCCTTTAGTTATAATTTAGGCTGAATTTCAGGCAGATATAAAATACATAAATTAACCCAGAACTGTATTTATTTATAGATCATTTAATGTATATTTGTTGCTTGTTTATGCAAGCAGTGTATTTTACTTGGTATCAGGCTCTCACAGCCCCTATACAGCAGAGTTCACAGTGGGGGAGGGATAAGCAGCACAAGGAACCAATAGGTTGTGCTGAAATGCAAGAAGCATGCTGATAGGAAGGGAGGACAAGTGAAAGACAAGGCATATAAAACATGTACTCCCATAAGGGCAAGTGGATATTATTTTTGCACTGAGCAAATAAAAGCACAAAATCATAAAATAAAAAGGTTTTTCCAGATTTGTGCTTACACATATTAGGACACTTTGGGTTGATCCACTGAAGGCAAATAGACTGTGAACTCTGCAAGTGCAGTTGTACAAGAGCTTAATAAATGAGGTAAAGCTTCACTTTACAAAGAATAACCTATCACAGGCAAGGAAAATAAAAAAAAATACAAAAAAACAGCATTTATGCACATGATTGAAAACCACATTACTTATTTTTACAAATCTTTCAATAAAAACACTGCAATTAAAAAAAAATAAAGTAATGACCCTGTGTTGACCAAATGCCCTATATTACAACTCAAATAATATATTCATCAAAGCAATGCATAGCTCGTAATTTTTAACCAATTCCTTTGGGCGCTTTGCAATAGGCAGATGGAGCTCAATTTATTATCCAGACTAGAGAATCTACTTCCTCAGAAGCATCAGGGGGTCACATAGTATAAAACATGAAAGAATATAAACATATACAGTCAGGTCCATAAATATTGGGACATCAACACAATTCTAACATTTTTGGCTCTATACACCACCACAATGGATTTGAAATGAAACAAACAAGATGTGCTTAACTGCAGACTGTCAGCTTTAATTTGAGGGTATTTACATCCAAATCAGGTGAACGGTGTAGGAATTACAACAGTTTGCATATGTGCCTCCCACATATTAAGGGACCAAAAGTAATGGGACAATTGGCTTCTCAGCTGTTCCATGGCCAGGTGTGTGTTATTCCCTCATTATCCCAATTACAATTAGCAGATAAAAGGTCCAGAGTTCATTTCAAGTGTGCTATTTGCATTTGGAATCTGTTGCTGTCAACTCTCAAGATGAGATCCAAAGATCTGTCACTATCAGTGAAGCAAACCATCATTAGGCTGAAAAAACAAAACAAACCCATCAGAGAGATAGCAAAAACATTAGGCGTGGCCAAAACAACTGTTTGGAACATTCTTAAAAAGAAGGAACGCACCGGTGAGCTCAGCAACACCAAAAGACCCGGAAGACCACGGAAAACAACTGTGGTGGATGACCGAAGAATTCTTTCCCTGGTGAAGAGAACACCCATCATAACAGTTGGCCAGATCAAGAACACTCTCCAGGAGGTAGGTGTATGTGTGTCAAAGTCAACGATCAAGAGAAGACTTCACCAGAGTGAATACAGAGGGTTCACCACAAGATGGAAACCATTGGTGAGCCTCAAAAACAGGAAGGCCAGATTAGACTTTGCCAAACGACATCTAAAAAAGCCTTCACAGTTCTGGAACAACATCCTATGGACAGATGAGACCAAGATCAACTTGTGCCAGAGTGATGGGAAGAGAGAGTATGGAGAAGGAAAGGAACTGCTCATGATCCTAAGCATACCACCTCATCAGTGAAGCATGGTGGTGGTAGTGTCATGGCGCGGGCATGTATGGCTGCCAATGGAACTGGTTCTCTTGTATTTATTGATGATGTGACTGCTGACAAAAGCAGCAGGATGAATTCTGAAGTGTTTCGGGAATATTATCTGCTCATATTCAGCCAAATGCTTCACAACTCATTGGACGCTTCACAGTGCAGATGGACAATGACCCAAAGCATACTGCAAAAGCAACCAAAGAGTTTTTTAAGGGAAAGAAGTGGAATGTTATGCAATGGCCAAGTCAATCACCTGACCTGAATCTGATTGAGCATGCATTTCACTTGCTGAAGACAAAACTGAAGGGAAAATGCCCCAAGAACAAGCAGGAACTGAAGACAGTTGCAGTAGAGGCCTGGCAGAGCATCACCAGGGATGAAACCCAGCGTCTGGTGATGTCTATGCGTTCCACACTTCAGGCTGTAATTGACTGCAAAGGATTTGCAACCGAGTATTAAAAAGTGAAAGTTTGATTTATTCTGTCCCATTACTTTTGGTCCCTTAACAAGTGGGACGCACATATGCAAACTGTTGTAATTCCTACACCGTTCACCTGATTTGGATGTAAATACCCTCAAATTAAAGCTGACAGTCTGCGGTTAAAGCACATCTTGTTTGTTTCATTTCAAATCCATTGTGGTGGTGTATAGAGCCAAAAATGTTAGAATTGTGTCGATGTCCCAATATTTATGGGCCTGACTGCAAATAAAGAAATACATGGATAAACTGCAAATAAATTGTGTGGAGTGGAGGAATACCTTCTCTCCAGATACATAAACAACAGTAAGCTCAAGGCCTAAGCAAGAGCAAAGAAGGGGGGCCTAGTGGTCTGCCCCAGAAAGCAGGCCTCACCGCAGGACTCATGGTAGATATAAACGACACATGGAAGTTAATATGGTAGAACTACAACATCTATGTATATAGATGGGATATTAGGTAGTGGTTAACGGATCCTATTATTCAAAATGTATATTAGAAGACTTTTTCATAAGCATAAGATGTTATTAGCCTCATAAGTAGGCTTAGATAATATGCTGAAACTAATTAAGGTACGATAGAAAATTTAACACAGGGTCTTTAGTTCATTCTAATTTCTTTTAATTGTACTGTTTTTAATGAAAAATTTGTAAAATTAAATAATGAGGTTTTAAGTAATTTTCACGTATCTCGTGGTGCCTCAAAAGTCCTGCCATCCTCTCTACTTCTTGAAATTTACATAAAACTTACACTGGTGTAGTATGTGTTGTTCTATGCCAGCTTACTGATGATGCACGTGATCTGTGAAATATTTTACGTTCTCTGAAGCAACTTGTTATTCATTATTAATAGGCTACTCTGGGACTTTGTGTCCCCTATGTTAAAAAAAAAGTGCAAAAAATGTTATGATAAAATGTTATGATAAAAAAAAAGTGCAAAAAATGTTTATTTGCAAAACATTAAAGTTACACTCAAGCATATAACATCCCCCAAAAATATTTGAGGTCCCCCTCACATATATGCACATATGAACACACGTGTTGGGGCGCCTACGTTTGAAAACGTCAATTGCAAAACAAGTGTTACATATCGTCGCACACGCTGGAGAGCAATAATTCTAGCACGAGATCTCCTCTGTATTTCTAAACTGATGACCTGTAGGGGCTTTTGAAGCGTCACCTATAGAAAATATAGTCTACTGAAGTTTGTCACCATTTCACAGGCGTACGCAAATTTAAGGTTTGACATGTTGGAAATGCGCAACCTCGTCTTTTATATTTTACCAAACATTTGGGTAATGTATTACATTTCTTTGCCCTAATATTCACTTTAGTGTGTATTTTACAGGTTTTAAAATTGGAACTACCACTATTTTATTCTCTAAGGTGTCTGCTTTCAGAAAATATTTCATGTTTGGGGGGTTTTGTGTAATCTTTATGCCCAAAATGATTTTTTTAAACGTGTGCAAAAAAATGCAAAAACAGCTCTGGCAGCGAAAGGGGTGATGTAGAATTCAACATACATGTCTGCATTTTAGCCATACTAGGCTCTTTTGTCTCCATTGTTAAGACCTCCTGTTGTGATCTTATCACAGTAAGAAAACTATAGTCTAGCGTTGTTTACCAGTAATTTTAATCCCAGCTAACAGTTCATTCAATACCTACCTATTCATTATTTGCCATTCACTCAAAACAGATTTTAGACATCTCAGAATGTTTCCTTTCTTTAACCACTTGAGCCCCAGAGGATTTACCCCCCTTAATGACCAGGCCTTTTTTTGCTGTTTGGCGCTGCACTAATTCAAATGATAATTGCGCGGTCATGCAATGCTGTAACCAATCGAAATTTACGTCCTTTTTTTCACACAAATAGAGCTTTCTTTTGGTGGTATTTGATCACCTGTGCGCTTTTTATTTTTGGCGCTATAAACAAAAAAACACGAAAATCTTGAAATAAAAACAATTTTTTCTACTTTCAGCTATAAAAAATATATCGTAAACTCAAAGTTAGTCATAAATTTCAGCCAAAATGTATTCTGCTACATGTTTTTGGTAAAAAAAATCCCAATAAGTGTATATTGATTGCTTTGTGTGAACGTTATAGCGTCTACAAACTATGGTATAGATACTGTAATTTATGCCTTTTTTTGCTATACAGCGCTGCACTAATTCAAATGATAATTGCGCGGTCATGCAATGCTGTACCCAATCGAAATTTACGTCCTTTTTTTCACACAAATAGAGCTTTCTTTTGGTGGTATTTGATCACCTGTGCGCTTTTTATTTTTGGCGCTATAAACAAAAAAACACGAAAATCTTGAAAAAAAAACAATTTTTTCTACTTTCAGCTATAAAGAATATATCGTAAACTCAAAGTTAGTCATAAATTTAAGCCAAAATGTATTCTGCTACATGTTTTTGGTAAAAAAAATCCCAATAAGTGTATATTGATTGCTTTGTGTGAAAGTTATAGCGTCTACAAACTATGGTATAGATAATTTGAAATTTACACAGCTTTTACTTTCTGACCGCCCATCACATCTCTTGAGGTGCTAAAATACCAGGATAGAACAAACACCCCCAAATGACCCCTTTTTGGAAAGCAAATCTCAGGGAGGGGGAGGGGGGGCCATTTTCTCCCGCTGCTTGTAAAGGCAATTCTGCAGCTAATTAACCACTAGGAATGCTTTTACATGAAAGCCCATTTCCGGCTGAAAAAAATAAAACCAGGATGATGCCTGCAGCTGCAGGCATCACCCTGGTATAACCATTCAAAGTCCAGTGATGTACCAGTACGTCACTGGTCCTTGTTGGGTGTATATGCTATGTTCTTTTTTTCTTTATGCAGCCTGTGGGCTGAATGAAAAAAAAGAGAAGAAATCTCTGCCAGAAAAAGTGTGTGGTATGCCCACCATTAGAAACCTCCCTCAATCCACCCACTTCTAATGGTGGGCACATATGAAATGTGCCAACAAATATAAAATATATATGCCGAAGCATAGGGGCCATCCACCCAGTGGCCACCCCAGGCCCCCATGCTTTGGCATATATTCTCTTTTTTTTAACTGCGGATGAAAAATCTCATCCGACAGCACTGCACACACCTACTTATGTCTATTCTGAAAGCAAGACCCTGTTGCTGTCAGAATAAACAGGTCATTGCTGCAGTTTGACGTTCCTGCAAAGAAATCAACAAGGGTTAACAATAAAACATAAACTCAACAACTTTATAATGAAAAGTGTGTGGTGGTATGCCCACCATTAGAAACCTCCCTCAATCCACCCACTTCTAATGGTGGGCACATATGAAATGTGCCAACAAATATAAAATATATATGCCGAAGCATAGGGGCCATCCACCCAGTGGCCACCCCAGGCCCCCATGCTTTGGCATATATTCTCTTTTTTTTAACTGCGGATGAAAAATCTCATCCGACAGCACTGCACACACCTACTTATGTCTATTCTGAAAGCAAGACCCTGTTGCTGTCAGAACAAACAGGTCAGTGCTGCAGTTTGACGTTCCTGCAAAAAAATCAACAATGGTTAACAATAAAACATAAACTCAATAAAACAACTTTATAAGGAAAAGTGTGTGGTGGTATGCCCACCATTAGAAACCTCCCTCAATCCACCCACTTCTAATGGTGGGCACACATGAAATGTGCCAACAAATATAAAATATATATGCCGAAGCATAGGGGCCATCCACCCAGTGGCCACCCCAGGCCCCCATGCTTTGGCATATATTCTGTTTTTTATAACTGTGGATGAAAAATCTCATCCAACAGCGCTGCTCACGCTGACTTATGTCTATTCTGAGAGCAAGTTCCTGTTGCTGTCAGAATAAACAGGTCAGCGCTGCAGCTGAAAGCATTCCTGCAAACAGAAATGGTTAACAATAAAACAACAATAAACCAGTGAAAGTCGAACAATCACAAAAATGACAACAACAAAAAAAACTATAACTATTTTTGGTTTTTACATTTTTTATTTTTTTGGGGGGTATTTGTACTTTTATTTATTTTTTTATTTTTTTTTACTTTTTTTTCCAAACTTCAAACATTTAAACAGCTGGTAGGGTCTCTCCAAATGCGATAGCCAGTTTCCTGACTACCGAACATCTTTTGAGACCCTGTGTAAATGTGCCCTGATCTGCGCCGTGCTGTACCCTATACTAATAGTTCACTAGTGTATGGTAGAGGCGGAAGCAGGGCTTGACGCAGAGGCCAGGTTGGCCAGGACAGGAGGGACAACAATAGCGGCTGTCACGCCTAATTCCACGTTTGCTGCAGACACGACATCTTTTTTGGGGTCTTCTTTGGGTTGGGGTACCAGGAATGGTATCGAGAAAATGTCTCTCATGCAGACGGCTAACTGCATCTGGGAGAGGGATTTGGGGCACAGCACCTTCTGGATACAAAAGGGCCCTGATGTTCTCTAACTGGAAATTTAGGTATGATCCACTATGTCCAGTTGCTTTATAGAGAACAAAAGCGTTATATACAGCCAATTGAAATAAATAAACTGACACTTTTATGTACCAGCGTTTGGATTTTCGGGAAACTAAATACGGCTGCATCATCTGGTCATTGAAGTCCACCCCTCCCATGTTAAGGTTATAATCGTGGACACAGAGGGGCTTCTCAACAACACCAGTTGCCGTGGTAATTTGGACGGTCGTATCTGCATGAATGGAAGACAGGAGGTAAACATCCCGTTTGTCCTTCCACTTCACTGCGAGCAATTCTTCATTTCTCAAGCAGGCTTTTTCCCCCTTTTTAAGACGGGTATTTACAAGCCGTTGGGGGAAGCCTCGGCGATTAGATCGCACAGTGCCACATGTGCAAATTCCCAAATTGAACAAATGTCTAAATAGTGGCACGCTTGAATAAAAATTGTCCACGTATAAGTGGTACCCCATGTGGAAATAGGATGACGCCAAGTCCCAAACTATCTTGTCACTGCTCCCCATGTAGTCTGGGCATCCGGGGGGCTCCAAGTAACTATCTTTTCCCTCGTAAATCCGAAACTTACATGTATAGCCTGTTGCCCTCTCACAGGTCTTATACATCTTGATCCCATATCTGGCACGCTTGCTGGGGAGATATTGTTTGATTAGAAGGCGGCCAGAATATTGAATGAGGGACTCATCGATGCAGATGTTTTTCTGGGGGAGTATACACATCTGCAAATTTTTGGTTAAAGTGATTTACGAGGGGCCGAATTTTGTGGAGCCGGTCAAATTCAGGGTCACCCCGAGGACGACTGAGTGAGTTGTCGTAGAAGTGCATAAAACGCATTATACTCTCATATCTATGCCTGGCCATGGCAGCAGAGAACACGGGCATGTGAACAAGAGGGTCGGTGGACCAATACAACCGCA